>NW_008794621.1:411144-416208 GCF_000699145.1 Aptenodytes forsteri | reverse complement strand
AGTACATAAACTGGGGAAAGCTGGCCGGGGGGGCCGCTGCTTGGGGACGGGCTGGGCATCGGTCGGCGGGTGGTGAGCAATTGTACTGTGCATCACTTGCTTTGTGTATTATTATTATTATTATCATATTATTATTATCATTTTATTTCAATTATTAAACTGTTTTTATCTCAACCCACGAGTTTTTCTCACTTGTGCTCTTCCAATTCTGTCCCCCATCCCACCGGGGGTGGGCGGGAGTGAGCGAGCGGCTGCGTGGTGCTTAGTTGCCGACTGAAATTAAACCACGACAAACAGTCATCATAACACATAGAGATGTAAGGAGTACAGAGTAGAGAAAAATGGGCTGGATAGTTGATATTTAGTTTTCCCATCTCTGTGCAAATGCAACTCACCTACAGAGTTTGAAAAAGTGTATGTGTATCTGCCTATGACGTAAAGTATCTTCTGCTCAGAAACTAAGCTAACCAAGAGACCTCAAAAAATGCCAAAAGCTTATGAAATTCACTGAACCTTCAATTTCATATTTGCACATTTCTTTTTCCCTATCCTTTATTAAGCACCTGAGCCATAAGAAATACTTATTGAAGCTAAAGAAAAAAAAAACACAAAACAATGAAAATGGGACCTCATGCTCCAGAGGGCAAAATCCATATGCAGCATTCACTCTGAAATTTGGCAAAGTGAGAGATGCATGAGAGATTGCCGTAGGGCAGGTTTACTTCCTTACTACCCATTCTGTCACTGCTCTGAAATACTTTTGCTGTGTTCCTGGGTAAAAACATATACAAACTGCAGCCACATAGCATGCAGTATCTGAACTACCGTGCCTCTGGGTTAGTAGCATACCAATCAACAACCTCTTTACTGTTTTTCAATGTTTTAAACAAACCAAGGGGGAATTCTAGCATACTCATTTCAATAAAAGGTCAGATTCTCAGTTGATGTACGAATTTGATGGAGTTGTTCTGGCATACATTATCTGAGGCTTTAGATCATTATTTCTAAAATATTAGAGCAGAGCTTGAGCTAGTGTAAATCAGTACAACTCCATTGACTTCAGCAGAACCACTCCAGTTTTCATTGGCTGAGGATATTGGTCTTTATGTAAATACAAAGCAATTGATTTATTTCTGTATTGCACTGGTTTTCCATGTGGAATTACATTGTTTTAAATTAAAGCTGCTCTGTTACAAAGGTAGAGCAGCAGAGAGTGATGAATCAGTCCCCGATCACCCGAGGGGGATCTGATCAGCTTGTCAGAGAAAGTCTTTTCTTATATGAGTGCTCATTATGGCATGGTCCCTACGGCTATGCTGAGAGTGAAATGTTCTGTGACACCAGCACACTCTGATCATGAAGTGCCTTAATCTGCTGGAGCACAGCTCCTGTGCAGGTGGGATTGGTCACAGGTACCATGCAGTCCTACGCCGTTCCCCGAGGCCTCCCCTCTGAGAGCACCAAGTGTGGGAATCCCCATCCGCACCTGCACGGCAGGCCACCAGCATGCTTGTGGAAAACTTAAGTCATGCTTACTTCCAGGAGTGCTCTTAAGGATGCCTCTTATCCACAAGCCTTGCCATAGCACTTATCTTTCATCCTCCTTGTCTGTTCCATGGGCAATCCTTGTCTATACCTACCATACAACTCCATAAAAAACATGTGCCAGCTGCCTCTGTTGCTCTTGTAACTTACTCCAAAACTTAGTAAGGGTGAAAGCCCCAGCTGGCTCAGCTCCCCACCAGCCACAGTCTGGGATGAATGTTCTCTGAAATGCCCAGGGCTTGGCTGGATGGCCAGGGGCACTGCCCCTGCATCCACACCTCTGAAGGCTACAATGATATGGATGCATATCACTTGCTTCACTGGTGGGATCGTGTGGTTATTCCAACTCACATGGCAACTATTTGCAAGAAGTGAAAGGCTACTTTGACTGTACTGTCAGGAGCTTGTGTCAGTCTGGCAGGGAGACTTCACCTTGGTCCAGAGGTTGGTAGTGCTGTCTCCCTGGAGCTTGGAAGAAATGGTTACTACAGATCATGGCACAGCAGGCTGGAATCCACAAGTCTGCGATCACTGTAACTGGAGCTTTTGTGCAGCTAAACAACATTTGTACAACCTCATATATCCTTGGGAAATACTGTAGAGATGTAATGTACCCAGGAGACACACTTTCTTGTCCACTATAAATGCCCATGATAACTATATGTGTGAGAGGTAATATTCCTCATTGATCTTAATGTTTTATTAATAAAAAGAACAAAGTAAATAGGCTGCTGTTTGCAAAATTGGCATCTTCCTACTTGTAAAAAACAAGCTGCGCATCACTGATCACCCAGCGGTGTGATCTCCATTCCCATTCTGGTGGTATGGGAATTCCCAGCTGGATGGTTACAAGGTGGTCTATTTTGTATTTTTCAATATGTGCAAGAACAGCAATAGTTTTTCAGGCTGGGAGACTGCAGAAGACTGGTCACTCCAGAGGACCCTTGATTAGGGTCTGATGAGTTTGGGTATGACCCTAATAGCCCCAAGGTATCCATGAGTGGATCACTGGGACATGGCATTCCTCATGGCATTGTGGAGTATGGGTTGCTTGAGTTCGGCTGCCCCAAGCAGAGTTGTTGCTGATGCTGGTCATCCACTTTACTGGAGGTAACCTGCCAGCGAGAGCATTTCTGTTGCATCCCCACTGGACTGCACTCAGGACACCCAGGAGGGTACTCCAAAGGAGGGACAGTGTTGCTGGGACATCATTTGGCATTAGGAGTATTCGCAGAGGCACTGTGACAACAAAGTGTGGATGAAACCAGTCTTCTCTCAGCATAGAGCTTACTTCTCCCCTGCTGAGCCATTTCCCTCTATCCAGTGCTCTCACTGCAAGGCGGGCTGAAAGGCCACAGGCACATCTTCCCCCAGCCTTGCTGATCCAGAGCTGCCACTTGAAGCTGTGCTGCCACTGGCAACCAGCATCACAGAAGCTTTCAGGAGGCTTAAATTGATAACGATCAGAAACCAGCTCACGACAAGGAGTTACAAGGTGAGGTTTCTGTCACTCCAGTGCCCATCCATGTTTGTACAATGTGAGCTGAACTGCAGTTCAGTTCAGCCAAACGAGACACATGGCTTAGACAGTAAATGCAGCTGTTGCTTATTTATAGAAGGCAGGTTTTTTTCTTTTAATTGATTTTTGATACATGAAAAAAAATGCCTGATGTATTTAATATTGTTTCTCTTGTGACCTATGCTGTTTGTAGCTTTAATCTGTATTCAAAATTTGCCCTCCCTATTGATTAGGGGCCCCATCTGTCAGTCACTCTGCTCTGAAAATCCCGTTGATTTCAAAGGGATTTGGCCAAGCAGAATGATAGCTCTAAAAACCAATTTTCATTGGTTGGCGAAAGTTAGATAAAGTTGGATGTTGTGTGATTTCCAGTGCAAATGATGTGATTCTTATGTTCTGACTGGGTAAAATAAAGGGTGAAATTAAACTGACAATGAAAATAAGGGGAATAATATCTATCTGTGACCCTGTAACTAAAGCAGAGAGTCCTTTGTAGTCACATGTTATGGTATATGTGCTTGGTCTAGGAACATACTTTTTCTATGCCATAGGAGCCTTAGGCTGAATACTTGATAACTAACTCAGGGTGACAGTTCAGGGAACCTGAGAATGTGCAAAGACCTCAGAGTTCAATGTTTCTGTGCACTTGCTTGGTTCTTCCTCTCCTTCCTCAAATTAAAATATTTAATACCAGAACATTTTATTATTGCTGCATTTTTTTTTTTAAGTTAACAAAACGGACTGAAAAACACAGTTGTCATGGAACAACCTCCTCAAAGTTTTATTAACAAAAAGACCAGCACAGGTACAATTTTAATATATATCACTATGGAGTAATTAAATTTTTCTAACAGAGCATCTTTTTTATTTGAGTGCTTTTTTTTTTCCCCCCAGCAAAATAATCTCGGCTTAAATGTATGTTTGTCCTGAGAGTTCCCCTCGTACTTGCCATTATTGTGCCAAGGGATGAGGAAGTGTCTTATAGAGAAATGCATCTGGCATTGATCTGTGTTAGGTTGGTTTTTTTAGCCAGTGCTAATGCAGTGACAAGCCTTTTAGAGAGATGATGAATGCAATATAATGTCTTTGAACGTGAATTTTTTGTGTGGAACCCAATTAACAAACCTAAACTACTTCTATTCAAATACTCTGGAAAGATAACACCAGTCACAAATGTTAAATATCTGTTTTGCTTTTCTTTGCTTACTCATGCATTTATTCAACAGTTGCTATAGCAGTTTATCTAAAATTAGGTCCGAAGTAATTTAGGCAGCCATACCTTATGTGAGAGGTTCTGTAGAAGACTCTAAATCATAGTGACAGCCATTAGAAATTGCTTAAAGGAAAAACATTTCTGAACAATTTTAGGCCTAACAATGGAACTTTTTAAAAGATTTAAAAAAACCCACCTTGTGTATGGATATTTACGGTGTATAAAAGCTGAAGGTCCGGTATAGCTCCTGCATTGTATATAGTACCCTTGCTTGCACTTTAAGTAAAACTGAACTTGTCAGCAGATAATTTAAGCTATTTGGAGTTTCCCAAACCTTGACCTCTTCAACTCTGAGTTCAGTGCTACTCAGAAATAATTCAGGAGCTAAGGACATGATGCACAGCTTACTCTGTGCTTAGCTTTTAGCTTTAGAAACATCAGTCCTTTCAGCACCTTCTATATACGCTTGGGAAAGGCATGCTTCTCTGGGGTGACCTTAAGTACCTCAGTTAGCAAGTACTGGTCGAAGGAGCACACATTCTGAGGGAGAAAATTAGACTTTTCAGTCTCTGTTTCAGCATCAAAGTGCTCAGAAGTGCAGGACTCTGGCCAGAGCAACCGAGCAAATAGAAAGTTTCACATTTGCTCTTATGGCAGCCTTTCTCCCCATTTTGGCCATTCATGTCACCTTTTCTCTGTCTGCCTTTATCTGCAGGAGGTGGTGTGCTGTGAAAGCAAGATTCCTGGGGACAATCTGGAAACCACATGGATGCTGGCAGTGTGTTAT
>NW_008794621.1:397567-410998 GCF_000699145.1 Aptenodytes forsteri | reverse complement strand
CCGCACAGGGTGTGGGGGGTGTGTGTTTCCCCCCGCCAGTGCATCCTTCCAGTTCCATTTTGATGCAGCCTGACAATTATGTCAGGGATCTGCATTTCTGCTCCATGTATTGTTTGTATATATTTTGAGTCTCTTGAATTCTTTTATTGCAGTTACAATAAAATAATTATAGTTCATTTTTAATGTCTTTGATTTTATATTCACTGTTAAAAATGACTAAGTTGCAGACAATTAAAAAAGAACCCCTACTTATTGTATTTTGATGATGTTTTAATATTACAAATATAATTTCCATATAAACCTTATTAAGAGACAGGAATTTAAGTTGAAAATTAAAAGCAATTCTGCTCTTTCTTCAGAAGTATTAATCTGTTTTCCTAATTCTGGTCTGGTGAACAAGGAAGGCATAGACTAGAAGTACTGCACAAGGCCAGGTCACCCATCAGGCTACAAATCAGTATAACCACCATTACACAAGAAGATGCAGTCAGGAAAAGGTTCCCGGGGGGTGATAACTGAGGTCCGCAAGACTAAGCTTGTATTGATAAATAAACTTACGTGTAAGTGAGAGTGGCCCTTGTGAGGCAGGGAGAGATCTTGGTGTCCCAGCCTGCCGGGCTGCAGGACTCCTTTGAATCAAAATGCTTGGAGCTTCTTAAGGGGCACATACCCTCACAACTCCCCCTTCCAGGGGAAAGAAATGTACACATATAATACATATACAGTGTATACATAATACATAATACAATATGTACCTGTATTTTTAGCCAGTCTCTGAGTTGGTACCTTATATCTTTGAGATCTCTGAGGCGTTGCATGTATTTAAGTCTCTACAGAGCTGTGCTCGGTCCCTGCATTGCTCTGCTTAGACCTTTCCCTTGGTAACACCTAGTCCACATGCAACTCTTCTGCCTGAACTTCTTCACCTTGGCTCTGTTCTTCCTGTTTTGCTCTTACCATCAGGCACTGGTGTCTAACCACTTTAACAAAAAGGGGCGGCTTCATGGAAAAAAAGTCCACATTTTAGGTGTATGAATGCACATCGTCAGATGGCTGTCATGACACATTTAACTTATTGGACCTTTCTGTTTGTTGTTTTCATTATGCTTAAAAGGAATTCACAGTACTCCTACTTTTAATAGCACTGGTCTAAATTTTTCCTTTTCTAAACGACATCAGGCCATTGAGGATTTAGATTCAGGAGGTACTGCCCTATAACTTACCAGGACCAAGTGCAGATCTGAGCTAGTAGAGCGGGCTTTTAAGAATCCTTCAGATAATTTTGATAGTTTTTTTTCCATTTGACTGTGTCTGTCTTGGACCTGAAAAAATATACCTAAAATAACAAACCTTTGCAAAGTGTTAAAACTTGTTTCTTATATGTCATTACTGTGGCTCACGTGTCATATCTTGCAAATATTGATTTGTATATGAAATCAAATTTGTAATGGTTGTGTTTTTTATTCTTTATCCTTCTGCTAAGTGGGAATCATAATCCAAAATCAATATCTATTTTCCAGCACATAGAAAAACGTCTATGTGAACTGTGGACCATTTATAAAGTTTCCTTGTTCTTATATGCAATGTGTATAACATTTTTGAGTCTCACTCTGATGTGAATGTCATTTTTTAAAAGTGTCAGTATTATGTTAGCATTTTATTTATATAACAACTTCTCAACTTGCTAAGAATATGGTTTCTCCTTTGTGTAATGTATTGAAGCCTACCTGAAAGCATGAATCACTTAAGTGAGACCTCGACTACATCTGCCCAGCTCTTACTCATTGTTAGATGATTATGGTACGTGCTGGGAAAATAAACCAAGCACAAATAATTGTTATGGGGGAGCCTTATCCAGAACCTCTGAACTACATCTGCCCACCTTTAATGGTTTAGGTGTGCATGGGGAAGAAACCAAGAAACACAAAGTTGTTCTTAAGAATGCTACATCTTTGTAACACATTTAGGGTGGGATATCAGAAGGTGAGAGAAACCCATGTAGAAACAGCTAGCTGGCTTTAAATATGGAGAAAGTCAAAGGTATTTGTTCTGGGGTGACAGACCAGCAAGGCCTTTGAAAAGTTAGTCTGACCATCTAAGTTAGAAAGCAATAAAGAGGTAAAGCTCCTTGATAGGAAGACCTCCCCAGGAGCCCAGCACACTGCAGAAGGCTGAGCCCAAGACGGAAGCACCATATGAAAGCCAGGGCACCAGCCAGGGCTCGGGCACTTCATCCAGCTGTGAGGAGTCCTGCTGCCCCAAGGCTGCCATGACACTCAAGCTGGACCTGAGGCCGTGGCTGATGGGAGTGTTTCTGTATGACGTGCACGAGTGCGTGTGTTGTAAAACAGAAATTGCTACCCACCCACTATACTCATCCTGGTTAGTAAATAAATTTTAAATTTTATGGGATGGAGTGCTGTGGCTTTACCCTTGTGGCTACTCCACCCCTAAATTCTGCTGTGACACCTTTGCTGTTCTGTAGTTTCACTTAGTCCTACTTTTTCTTTGTCATTTTTACTTTCCATCTTCTCAGACTTCTGCTTTTGCACTGTGACCTCTCAGTGAGATTTAGGGTCTGATACGCCTTCAGCCCTGCAATATGTGCTCCATCTCCTGCAACAATTCAAACTCTGTCTTTTCAAGACTTTGTTTTGCCTTTATTTTCGCTCATAGAAAGAATTCCTCTTGTGACTTATCTGAACATTTCCTATCCACACCTGGAAATAAGACTATGCTTTAATTTTAAATCTTTCCTTGTATTTTTAGATATCACATTAACTTGCCTATGAGCAATGGATGTATATGGAACGAGGACTTCTCTAATTTTCAGAATAACCAAAGGGTGTTGTTGAAACACATGCTATTCTCACAAATTGTTCTTCTTTTTTTAAATCTTTTTTTCTTAGGTAGTTTCAGTCCTTTCATGTCCCATTTTAGTTTCCCTTGAATATAGTGGTTCTGCTGAAAGGCTGAGCACCACTAAAGTCTGTACTTCCTTTCATTATGCTTCTTGCTCTCTTATTCTGATTAGGTTTTGTACTGTAATATTTTTAGTTTTCTGATTTGTTCTGGTAATTTTTATGGTCTGAGACGTACCTGCAAGAATTTTTTCCCCCCTCTAACATTACAATCTAATCTGTTTGTTATGCAGCTGGCATCATCATATTCTTTTTCCAAATCTAATCCAAGATGTAAATCTAATGCTCTTTTTTTTCTTAGTTGTGCTTTTCTTACAGGTTTTGACAGGTTTCTGATACCTGTTACAGTCTAATCTCAGGTTAAGGATTTGTCAAAGCTTTCTGAACAGTCTATTTGTCTCAACACTCTTGAATATGTACTACATGAATCCACTTCTTGGATTACAATGATTGTTAAATTTCAGTAACATAATCTGTTAACTAGCTTGCTCTTTCTCATTTAACTGTTGATTCTTAAATTAATCTCATACTCTGCAATATTAAAATGAGAAAGCCTGCCTTATTCCATTTTTCTTTTCAGGGTTTCCCCTTGGCTTCACAAAGATACAATTATCTTTCTTGAACCTTTTGAGTCATCTGCTGTACTCCTGGAGAGTTTCAGCCTCTTTAGATTTTTAAATTCATGCTCCACATTGTCCAATTATTCCTTTTCTATTCCACTGTTTCTCAAGTCACTCTTCTTTTTCAGCCGTCACTCCTGATACCATGCTGTAATTATAGACGGTGACTGGACAGAACTCTGTCTCAGAGATTATACTCTGATGAGTTTCTAACATAATAATTCTACTTAATGGATCTCGGTCAAATATCAAGTGTCCCAAAACTACCAAAGATTTCTCCAGCATCTAGGTCTGATTTAATAACCTGGGTTAATTTTTACAGTTTTCTCACAACCTTTTGAAATTATCTACATTGTTTACTAACCAAATCCAATAAATGTCTAATGCAGTTACAGTTAATTGGTAGGAGCTGATAACACGGACTCACTGTTTTCTGTTAATGTCATATCTGCAGGCAGCGGTACAGCTGCCTCCCTTTAATCCTATTCTGTTAAGCCTACTGGGAGAAGCCACCCAGCTCCAGAGAGACTTTGTTTCAATCCCCTCCTTGTCTGAGGATTTTCAGGCTTTTGTCTTCTGATGCTGAGGAGAATGCTGACAAGATCAGCTCCATTATCTTGGCCTCAGCATCATGATAAGAGAGAAATCTGGCGTTTAGTTAGGAAGACTGCAAAATCATATTCACCTTTCTCTACATATGTGCGCTTTACTGGCTAATATCAAGACATGCTGATGATCTAAGATATACTTGATATGTATAGTAGTATTAGCAGACAAAGGTATGAATGTAAAGGAAAAAGTATGAGAAAGTGTATTTTTGCAGCCTCTTATGGTAAGGAGAGGTTGCTTATATTGATCAGGTACCATGTCTTCTGTTGGAATGGTTGCACAAATATTTGCTCTTCACTGGAATGAATTTAGTTTGAAGAAAATAACTCTAAATGAGCACCTTTGTCTTAGCTACTTTGGAGGTAGAATTTTTCTTAACTATGCGCTTAAAACCAGCCTAATTTACATTCTCAATTTAAATGTAGGAAAAAAATATTTAAAAAAAAATGAAGACCAGTGCAGGTTAACCAGTTATCATCTTTTTAAATTCAAGATTTCCAAATAAAGATAATTTTGAAGAAAATAACTCTAAATGAGCACCTTTGTCTTAGCTACTTTGGAGGTAGAATTTTTCTTAACTATGCGCTTAAAACCAGCCTAATTTACATTCTCAATTTAAATGTAGGAAAAAAATATTTAAAAAAAAATGAAGACCAGTGCAGGTTAACCAGTTATCATCTTTTTAAATTCAAGATTTCCAAATAAAGATAATTCACATATAGCCAGATTTACAGTGCTGAAAGTACCAAAACATTCTTCCATACATCAGTTTTGCAAGAAACAGTGTAACAATTATGCTATAATTGCTAGATAACTAAACATTTATGTGTATGTAATTAAATTGTAATTTTTAGCTACAGATGCCTATACAGAATCTAGAATGATATTATATGCCATTAGGTAATTTATTCTACAATTACCTCATAGATTTATTTAGCCAGTGAAGTGCCAGCATAGAAATTACCAATCAGTATGGATGTTTTATAAAAAAACCTGGAAAATTATATAACAGTCAAGAAGGGTAAATATGGCCTTTGAAAACTTAAGCTGAACTTTTCCTTTACCTTTGCGACCTGTTTTTTCTCAAGAATTTGTTTTCTGAAAGTGTTGAAATATAAGTGGAAAGAACACTAAAGTTACAAGGGAATCCATACAAAGAAACAACAAAATATACACATATTGACTTGGCAATACAGAAAGGACAATATGAGAATTGAATAGAGCGAGCTCTACCAGGCTGTGTAATTTTTCCCCAGTGAGCACATAGTGCATTTAAAATTAAATTTATCTGAGGAAGCAGAAACCTTTCTGTAGGCAACAATTTTAAGTGTTACATGGAAGAACCAGACAAATGAATAGATTTTTTTCCATCTTCAAATTAAGTAGAACAATTTTATCTCTCATACAGCCCTGTATCAGAGAGCACATTAGGACTGTGATTTTGTGAACTTTGTGAAGTTTGAATTCTTGATTATATTTTGGAAAGTTATATCCTCCTGGAAAAAAAAAAATCCACCCAAGAAATAGTTTTGTAATGTTACATACTTAATTAGGAGGGGCAGTAATAGCAACATTAGCAGTTTTTTCTTTTCTTTTGAGAAAAAATGTGAGGGGGTCAGTACACAAACGCTGCAGTCCTGCCATCATCAGTTTAACTAACTAGTTATCCTCTGCATGGAAGTGGAAATTCTCTACTGTTGTATTTTCTCTGTGGTTTCTTGCATTTCCTCTAGCTTGTCTGGTTTGCACCCCAACCAAGCTGTCTATGAAACCTAGGGGACTGATCATAGGCAAAACAGTCGTACTGCCTGGACGTAATTTCCTGCTAAGGATAGTAAAGAATAAGGATTCACTGCTGTTTTGCTTTTGTGCACAGTTTTCACACTCTGTTCTGCCTTCTTCCCTCTTGCTGCTGGCATCCTCCTTATTGGGGTTTTCAAGGGTCTTTTTTTCCTCGAGGAAAGTAGAGATGAAAAAGACTGCCTCTTCTCAATGTGGCAAAAAGAGACAAAATTCTTGCAAGTTAATCTCCGAAAAGGAAACAATTCCTACCTACTTGACTCTTCAACTCATGCTAATATCAGAGGTTCTGAAGCTTGAAGTATTACATTCAGTGTAAACTGGGACTTTTCCTTCAGGGAAAGTCACAGCTGATTGAAAAACAACAACACAATTTAAAATGCCAAAGTAAAGGCCTTTTGCTTTCATTTTCAAATACACTTTTAAGGAAAATGAATTTGATTTAGAAAAAGATTTTTTTAAGCTTATTAGAGTTTATATGTTTGCAGTCAGTTAACTTTGTATGGACAAAATGCATTGCAATGTTTTCCTTCAGCTTTCTAAATTCAGTTTGAACATTAAAAAAATAACGTGCTCTAGACTTAAAAATGTCTAATATGAAGTAGTTTCAAATAAAAGTAAAAAACCACCAGGGATAAACTAGATTTGTTTCTAGCTCTGACAGCTGGAAAACAAAGTAAGCCAATGTAAAATGTTTTCAAGTAAGTAAAAGAAAACAGACCTCTGAGCTGGTTAAAACTAGGGAGCTACAATTCCTTAGCTCAGCTCTCAATTTCAGACTTTTCTATATATTTTCTTTTCATTAATGCCATGTTCTTCAAGTTCGGGAAGTTTCCATCGGTAGGTACTATGTGTAATGGATGAGACGGTGAGCATTGTTGTCACTTCAAAAAATGATGGATTAAGGGACAGAGGGTAGAGATCTGGAAGATATTAAATAGATCAGTAGACAAGTTGTTGTCTCCTTAATCATCATTATTTACAGTGAAAACAAAGGGAGTTTTGTGACAGTGAGTCTGAGGTTAGATGGTCTAGCCAAAGCCATACTCTAAGCGCATCCTTTAAGTCTCTTCATTAGCTGGAGGAAGTTCAGAGCTTTTTCTCTACTGTTTCCTTCTATCAGCAAATATGGAACAATGACCCTTGACTAAAATAGATAGTAGATCTTGATTTAAAGAGATGACAATCTGCTAAAAGGCAAAATTTTGAAGTATAATTAGGCAATACCAACCAAGACAATTCTCCCCAGGGACAAGATGTAAGTTAGAAGCAGCTGATGACCTAAGATCCTGTAAAGAGCTAGCTGTTTATTTTCTCCTAGAAATCAATCTATGATTGGATTAGTGTCACAGTCATGCAGAGAGACAGACTATTATTCTATCATTCTTATTAATGAGTAGCGTTCTTTATATTTTAATATCTTGCTCTAATTATTTTAAGAAAATTAAGACTATGCATTGGCCAGTCAGATTACTTACATTATCTCTCATCTGTCTCTGCATCTCAGAAGATAAGGACAGAATAATGTGGTTACAGTGGTTATTTCTGAGTCAGAGCGGGGGTGTAATCAAAAAGTAAGCATCTAATCTTCATAGCTAGAAAAGTTAAGCTGGGTAAAATCACTCCTTTTTTTTCCATGTTCAAAGTCTCAGTCTGGCTTTAAAACTGTTTGTGTTAAGACTGAAATAGTTCACTAGTCTGTGCTACCGTCTTGTCCTCAAAAAGCTGCACGTGGCTATAGCTGCCTTTTGCTGCCTCTGTTGGTTCTAATCCACCATCTCACAAGAGCTGTGTAGGCTGGGTGAGGTCCAGGACCCAAAAATATTCAATATCAGACCAAAAGGTAAAGGTGCTCTCTCTGAGCAAAAAAGACATTGGATTTCAAGCTAGGGAGAAATTCTACTGTATATGGGAGGAAGATCTGCACTGCTTCTTTGGACAATCCCTACTGACAGTTCAGTCCTCAATTTCCAAGAAATCAGAACTCCACTTTAAGTCTTTAAAGTGAGTCTTTCACATTAGGGGCTGCTGGTATTTCCTCTTATCTCCCCAAATTCAGATCTGGCTCTGATAAATATTTCAGTGACATAGATAAAAGATAGCATTTTCATGCCATACAAATACAGGCAGAGCTAGCTGAAGGTATAGGCAAAACAGGGAGTTGTCCAAGGCAGGCAACCTTCTGGGGGTGGCAGTATAGCCACAGCCCATTTCTTGGCCATTTCTGATGGACCTCTGGAAATCACGCATATAGCAGGTGCTGCCATTTGAAGAGGGTTTGTGCTGTTTGGAATAGCTGTGGGGCTGCAAGGGAAAGGAGGGATATCCCAGAAGCAGTATGTTTTGCTCCTGCTTCTCCCTTTGTGCCTCTATTGCACAAGAGCAGTACACCAAGCCTTGTAGGGGTCTTCCCTCTGCCTCTTCTCTTCCTACTGTGGGCTCAGGCCCAGCCTTTCATCCTTGAAGTAACAAGACTGAGGAGCTCTCAGGAGTCCCTGAGCTCAAGTTTGAAAATAATGTGAATACAAAGAATAACCCTCTAGGGATAAAAACTAAGATTTCTTCTTGTCTACAGAGGTAGCTCAACAGCTCAAAAAAGCTATTCAGACACAGCAAGGACAACAGTAATTTTTGAAATATCATATTTTTATGCAGAAATCAGAGAAGACTCCAAACTGCGACAAGGGACCCAGGCCTTTGTGTGGAATTTTCTGAACTTCTGTGCTGTTTGGTGGCTGAATTTTTATATAGTTCACAATCAGCAGACAGAGAGAGTGGTGAGCCATGACATTTAGACATAAAGACATAGACTGGATACAGACCAATCCAAAATGCAGAACATTTAATTAGAAAAGAAATTCCCACAAGATAGTTTAAAATCATATTTGCTTAAGATTTTGATACTGGCTTGAACTGATTGTCCCTATGTAGCTGCCCAGAGCTTGCTGCCAAAATGGTTTAGTTTCAGACTAGAATGGAACATTTCTGGATAAAAAGAAAAAGCAATTTTATTACATACGGTTGAACTGTTACAGCCAGACTGAATGTTGATTAATTGTCCAAAATATTTTTTTTTCTGTCCCTCGAATAAACTATGTTTCCAGGACATTACAGTTGGCAGAGGGATGGAGGATCAGCCTGCTGGATGGAGTGACCATAGACGTTGACAGGTTCACATTTCTTCACTGGCATGACAAAATCAATATGCTATTTCCCATTCGTAAATATGACCCAGAAAAGGCAATGTATTATCAAGAAACTTCCAGATGCAGAGGAAAGTAAATAAACCAATCCTACCATATTTCACTATCCGTAACCTCTACAGGCGTTTCAGGCAGTATCCGCACAGCGCCAGCGCACTGCCACGCAGAGAGATGGCTCTGCTACCTCTGAATAACACTGTCAAGTACTGGCAACAGCGTAATGCCATACTGCAGCCTGCCTAATTAACTGTGTGGAGGAGCTGGGTATGTTTGCAGCAGTATGCTGTCACACTATTGTCTGTCTGCTGCCTAGGGTACCCAAGCTAGCTCATTCAGACATCATTTAAAACCTCCACGCCCATCGAAGATAGTAAATATTATCAGTGCTAATTGCTTATGCTTGGGTGAAGCTCCCTGCAAACATCTGTGAAGCTACATCATTATCCTCCTTCAAATCCCTCATTAAAGCTCTCCTTTGCCATGATGCCAACAAAAAACTTGTCAACAGTTAATTTCTGGTTGTGTTGAGATATCTGCTTGTCATGCTGGCTCCGGCGTCACGCTGGCTCCTTGCACTTCCCCTCTGCCTCTGCTTCCCTCTCTTGGTTTGTGTTAGGACTCAAGGTCTGTGGACTGAGGACCACCTTTTGTTTTGATGTCCACTGCTTGGTTCACTGAATTAAAACCCCACAGGAAAATACTTTTCTGAGTTAGCTGAAAAATTTGAGATACATAGGAGAGTGCCAGAAGAACCGTTCACAAATTAGAGAGGATGCCTTAGAGAACTCACTCAGCTTAGTTAACCAAGAAAATGACTGAGAGACAATGTAACTAGTGTAAATAAGGTCCCTTCAGGGGAAGAATATACAAAGAGCTCTTTAGTAGCAAAAGACAGAAACAAGAAATGATGGATAACAGTTAAAAAACAAATTCATATTAGGAATAAGCTACTCATTTTTAACAGTCCAGGTGGTTAACCAGTGGAATAAAGTGGTGAAGAGATGAAGAGCTGCTGTCTCTTGATATCAGGAGAGGAATGCTGCTCAGATGCAGGTCATGCATTGCTGGACTCCACTGGAATACAACAGCTACGGACATGTAGGAGGTCAGTCCAGAAGATCTCTGGTCCCTTCTAGCTTTATGAGTCTGCAAAAAGTGGGTAACAACGCTGTGAGGACTTCAAAGATGCTAGATTCACCTAAATGGCTTGTCCAATCCATGAGTGGAAAGACAAATGATATGTCTATCTGCAGTTTTGCTTACCTATATAAAATCGCTGATTTTGCTTTCTTTCTGATTTCAGGTGAAATATTGGCTGCACAATATAACCAACATGTCTGCACTGAGGAGAAAGTAAGGTAAGAAAAATAGCTTATTTGTTTCCAAGGGGAAAACACACAACAAGTCCATATAGGCGATGTTGCTCTAAATTATTTATAGCATCTATTAGAAGAGCAGAGGAAGATTTGTAAAGTGTAAATGAGCTGACTCATATGATTTTTATATGTGGAAGAAAATACCTAGAAGAGTAGTCAAATTCTAAATTTAAACAGTTTATAGTCAGGTTAGTAGAATACTTTACACCAGCCACCCTAAGCAGATTTTTTTATCTTTATGTTTAAACAAACTTGGAATAAAAGTCTTTCAGAAGGCTTCTTTTTGTCCATTGCTTGTGTTGCTTACAGATAGAGACAGTTTATTGCTTTAAATAGTCAATACCACAGATATTTAAAAAGCCCAATTTATGTGCAGAGGACATCTTACCATGTTCTTCACGCAGTTAGCCCTGGATTGTGTGAAAGCTTAGTTCGCATCACTGAACTATTTAATAAAGCAGTGACCTTACCAGTGGCGTATATTTACACTAAAAGTTCAGAATTACAGTATCTACAAAGGTAATGAGAAAATGGTTACTCCAGCTTACACATTGAATTCTCCAGGGAATTCTATGTGCAGCAGTGATATTGCAGATCGGTAGTTCCCACATTTCTTCTTTGGAGCTTCTAATAAAACCAAGGTTGAAAAACTGCTTCAAGTGCAGAAAATATTTGTGAAATTTATTTGGTTTTATTGAAGAGTCAAACACATCCCTTACATTCTTGAAAGAAGCTTGTTCATATACAGCCAAATTGTAGCAAAATAAAACTATATTTAAGCCATGTGCTCAGTGAAAAACACTGATGTAATACTGTATTTCAGTGATTCTGAATACCTTTTCTCACCCATCCTTTACTGTGAAGGAAGAAAGAAAACATGTCCAGGTCAACAGTAGTCAAAGTTTTTTTGTGGATGGGTGATGCTTTCTCAATGAACCGCAAACATGAACAAGAATTTAAGAACAAAGCTGTGAGTTGGAGACTAACAAGAATAAGACTTTGACAAAATGCAGTCAGTCCTGGCATTAGTTACTAGACTAAAAATGTCGAGTCCATTTTCTCTGAGTTATATCAGACTTGAATTTCACTTAACTAGGCAGAGCTTTCCTCACCTCTGTTTCCAATCAGACTAATGTATAGTAATTGCTACTGTTACTTTGCTTATCCACTAAAAATATATAACTTGAATCAGGCTCTAGTAGAACTGTAGATAAATGATAAAAATACTGGGCGCATTTAGGCAAATTAATTGTAGAAAAGTAATGGATTATAGATTATAAAATAAAATGGGACTCTCAGCATGTAAAGTTTTTTTTTAATGCTTAATTTATTACTTCTTGCTGGTCAAGCAGAAGGCATAGTAATTTCCCTATAAACATGCTGATCAATATTTAGATAAAGCACCGAATACAGTTTTATCAAACTTTATAGGGCTATAAAATGGGTTTGAATAAAAAGTTGAGAAATGAAAATAGTAAACAAGAACTGTCACAATAATTACTTACAGGCTGAAGACTGCTTCCTTCCATACTCCCCAAACTAATAAAAGATACTTTTGCACGGAATACAGAGTAGGGTTCGTATTGATTCAACTACTGCTATTTTCATTTGTCATTACAATTAAGGCTTTTGGATAAGCCAGCTCTGCTTTAAATAACATGAAATTGTGATAGGCCCCAAAAGATTGATTTCCTGGAGGTGGTTTACGTAAGCCTTTGCCTGATTGATCTGCCCACAGATCTGCCTTGTGGCTTTCCACTTTTCTTCCTGCCCAGGGCTCTTGTAGATGAGTTGAGAACTACCCAATACCTGGATCCCTTCGAATTCTGCTTATAGTGCTTTGACCAGAAAGGAGGGAGTCTGGGAAGAAGCAGAGAAAGCAGAGGCACCCTGTAGCTAGTGAAATAACTTATTTTCTGGATCCTTCCAAACCAATGCTGCTTTAAGGCAATCTGTTGCTCTGGAAAATCAAAGCTCCTGGTTTTCTGCAGGGACTGGGAATTTACTACAAAAGACATGCCAATAAGTAAATAGTGCAGGCTTTTCCTTTCTAGATTTTACTGCTATGGACTTTACCACCTGAAAACAATTTTTGCACCTCCTTCAAGGAGTTCTGCCTTTGTATTAAATATAAAACAAATATTTAAAGTTATAGGAGACATCCCAAATCTTGTCTAGTGCTGACTGCCGCTTTAGGGACTTTACTTTCTTATCGTGCAACCACATGTGTGATTAAATTATCTCCCCTTATGTTGACAGCTTTGTTCTTGTTCTCTGATAAAATTTTCCTTCCTCCAAAAGATTCCTGTCGGGAACTTTCCTCCTTCCAAGTGATTCTCCTATAAAAGGAGAGAATAATATTTAGCACAGCTGACTTCAAGGAACTTTATTTGCTATTTAGAAAGGGATTCAGAAGATGATCGTTAACCTTTGGAAGTTTTAAACTTTTGACATTTGAAAAGTCAGATTGTACTGGGCTAAGAAGCAAACCAAATCTTAAGGACAGATAGGTAATGCAAGGCAAATCACAGTCTCAGAGTAAGACTGATAAAGGAGAAAGCATAGGCTTAAAAGCCGGCTATGTGGTGTTGATAAAGCAATTGCTGAATTATCAATTCGTCTCCAGCTGTTACTTTAAAATTGAATCTTTTAAGTAAGATGGGGTCAAATTCTAATCCTTCCTCCCCCAGATCTGAGCAATTCCCATAGAAATCACCTCTCCCCATATCTGGCAGAATTTGGCACTTTCTTTTCAAGTGAAGCTGGGAATCCTACTTCACTGAAAGCAGGGATTCCTATTTAGAAAATAGGAATCTTTATCTTCCTTTCAACCAGTAACAGCTATAGGTAGTTGTTGTGGTTTAACCTCAGTCAGCAACTGAGCACCACGCAGCCGCTCGCT
>NW_008794621.1:396793-397302 GCF_000699145.1 Aptenodytes forsteri | reverse complement strand
TGGCTGTGCCCCCTCCCAGCTTCTTGTGCACCTCCAGCCTTCTCAGTCGGTAGAGCATGGGAAGCTGAAAAGTCCTTGACTAGTGTAAGCATTACCTAGCAACAACTAAAACATCGGTGTGTTATCAACATTGTTCTCACCCTAAATCCAAAACACAGCACTGTACCAGCTACTAGGAAGGAAATTAACTCTATCCCTGCCGAAACCAGGACAGTAGTTCTCCCTGATGTACCGGAGCACAGCATGAAATCCATTACCTGTCTTAATATTGCTGTTTTTAAGCCTATCAGCATTTCAGCAACAAAGTCTAAACCATCCAGACTTAGGAGGTATTTTTATTAAATTTACTCTATGCAAAAATATAAACATTTCATTGTAATCCAGGAATATTGCCCTCTCTTTTAAGTACTGTATATATATGCACGCATATACATGTATGTATATAATGAACATAAATAGAAATACGTTGTGGTGGGTTGATCCTGGCTGGGTGACAGGTGCCCACCAAG
>NW_008794621.1:396140-396650 GCF_000699145.1 Aptenodytes forsteri | reverse complement strand
TTAATTTATTACCAATCAAATCAGAGCAGGGTAATCAGAAATAAAAACTAAATCTTAAAAACACATTCCCCAGACTCCTCCCTTCTTCCCGGGCCCAACGTTACTCCTGAATTCTCTACCTCCTCCCCCCAAGCAGTGCAGGGGGATGGGGAACGGGGGTTGCGGTCAGTTCATCACATGCTGTCTCTGCTGCTCCTTCTTCCTCAGGGGGAGGACTCCTCACACACTTTCTCCTGTTCCAGCATGGGGTCTGTCCCATGGGAGACAGTCCTCCATGAACTTCTCCAATGTGAGTCCTTCCCACAGGCTACAGTTCTTCATGAACTTCTCCAGTGTGGGTCCCTTCCACGGGGTGCAGTCCCTCAAGAACAGAATGCTCCAGTGTGGGTCCTGCACGGGTCCACAGGTGCTGCCAGAAGCCTGCTCCAGAGTGGGCATCCCATGGGGTCACAGCCTCCTTCGGGCATCTACCTGCTCTGGTGTGGGGTCCTCCACAGGCTGCAGGTGGAT
>NW_008794621.1:373172-395890 GCF_000699145.1 Aptenodytes forsteri | reverse complement strand
GTCATCATGGAGGCGTTACCACCGTCACTGATGGACTGGGCCTTGGCCAGCAGTGGGTCCCTCTTGGAGCCGGCTGGCACTGGCTCTATTGGACATGCGGGAAGCTTCTAGCAGCTTCTCACAGAAGCCACCCCTGTAGCCCCCCCGCTACCAAAACCTTGCCATGCAACCCCAATACATACATGCACAGTTCTTTTTTTTCTATTTCACAGCTTATCTTTCATCACTGAAATAATTTCAAAACTCTGCTAATCTTGACTCAAGTTTGTCTTCACTTCTTTGGGTATCATCTGCTTCATTTATGTTCTTCATCAGTTGTCATTTTATATGGATAGATATTCAATTAAATGACTGACATCTATCTATGTCCTCACTGTAGTGCTTGACTGGCACAGATTGCACCACTGATAGTATCTGCACATAGAATATTAAGTATGAGGAAACAAAGGAAACAGTAACTACATGAATCAGAGAAAATATACCCACAAAATGATAGCACTATAAAGTGAGTTAAAAAGGAATTATAACTTCATGACAAATGCATTAATAGGGGCCATTTTAAAATGGGCATGAGAGTGAAAAGCAAATAAACAAACAAGCTGCATAAAGTATCAGCCTGTCTTCAGAGAGAATTCAAGCACTGCAGGAAGGTAGAGTATTTTGAAAAGAAATTACAGAGTCAAGTTGTAGAAATGTGCCAGCATTTCTTGGTAAGAAGCAAGACAAACAACGACTATATGTTGTGTATGATTTCAAACATGCATACATCTGGTCCTGGGACTGCAGTCAGAAATATGTTGCCGTGATCACCTGTGAAGCTGTATTTGTCATGGCAATCCTCACCTCATTGTTCCAGTATGCAGGTGAGTGTGGATTTAAAGGAGAGGAGAGAAAATAAAACCAATCTTTCCTTTCAGGGTGCTACTATCTGTACCGGTTTCTAGCTGGAAACTAGTCCTGCTGTGTCATGGTTCTGCAAGGAGGCATTGCTCGATTTCATCATTGCTGCATCTGAGGTCGTACACAAACACTAAATTAAAGAAAAAATAATCAGAAAAAAATAAGTCAAAGAGATTATGTTGTAGCATGCTCATCACATAAATGACCGAAGAAATGTGAAATGCTTAAAGTGAAATATACCAAATGTTACAAATGCTTGAGCACTGCCAGTGTACTCCATAACCAATATCACAAATAATATTAGCAAGAGTCATTGCTAACACTCCCCTTCCTGGGCCTTAGGTGCTACAAAAATCACCTAAGAAAGCCCTCCTCTTACCAAAAAAGGGCTTTGGTAATTTTCTTCTCCCCGTATCTGAGACTCATACAGCACTTACACTACGGATTTTTCCATTTACAATACCTGCAGCAAAAGGACAGCTAAATCAACAAACTGATTTTCACAGCTATTTTTCCTTCTTATTTCATTTATTTGGTGATTTTCACACTTGTAATTTCAAGAACTACAAGACAAAAGAAATTGCAGTTATACAATGGATGTTTGAGCTGGACATTAGTAAGTGGTCGTATTATGTTCATACATCTTTGACATCTTTCAGTGTTACTGCAATCACAGAGACAAATGCAGGCTTTTCCTGCAGTAATAAGCCAATCATGGCTCTTTCACTTAATAATGAAAACACCATGCAATAGGAAAATTGCTAACATTTTCCATAAAAATGAATGGAAATGAGAAAATCCGTTGCCATCTATCACTGGCTTTTTAGAATGAATAGCTCTATTCAATGTATTTTTAATGTGGTTCTACTAAACTTTAAACATCCAAACATTTCTTTATTATTTGTATCTTTATATTGCTTGATGTATATTAGGTATGCAGTGTGTGGTTTGCTGGAAATTCAACTTCTGCAAAACAAGACCCTCTGGAGCTCAGCTCACAAGGTTCGTTGTAATGGTGTTGATTCATGCCATACCTCCTGTTAATGATATTGTACACAGCAAGGCTTTGAAATCACTGAATGACATTCCTAGGTGGGAAATCATGCCACCAGTCCAGTGGGAAATTTGCAGTACACCGTGCTCAGGAACCAAAGCAGTTGTTGAAACCATATGGTAATGTTCAGAACTAGAGCACAGTATAGTTTTGTTCAGAGCGCAGACACAATGTGGTAGCATTTCTGAGATGAGGCTTAAAGGTAGAGCTGGGAAAGTGATGGGTTTTCTTTTTTTTTTTTGGTTGGTTGGTTTGGTTTTTCTTGTTTCTGGGGGTGAGCTAGAAATCTTGTTCTTTTTCTTTTCTTTGGTTTCACTTCAGGTTGAACCATTAAATTAAATTTAATTAAATTCCTTTTGTTTTTTTTGAGGGAGGATCTAGCAAAACAAAAAACTGGACAAAAATACTTGGCAAGGGGAGGATAAAATTGAATACATTTGGGCTTTTTTTTTGGCAAATACTTCAGTTCAGAAAAAAATCTAAGCAGCACCATTCACGAGCTGCATTGAATGCACATTTGTCTCTGTAACAAGCCCTCCAGAGAAGAGTTTGGATGCGCTCCCAAAAGAGCATTTCTATTTTTATCCAAACATCACAGCCTTGAAAAAATACTAGAAAAGGGAGGGAAAAACTACAAATCTGTTCCAGATTAATTCCAGATATTGATACTGGGGATAGAAATATAAACCAAAAGCTGTTGTTCTCAGGTCAGTAAAATTTATTTAGGGTCAAGACTCTGGATTGAGAACATCATTTAACCCTAAAAGCTGCTGTAGACCTTTGAATATTTTACCTGGACTTTACTTTCAGTGTTCCAACTCCACGGCTGTCACTGAGGATTCCTGGCTAATAATAATGCCAGGAGATTGAACTCACCTGTGTTTGGGCACCTCTTTAAGTTCTTTGGTGAAGCTTCAGGTTTCCCTAGAAAGATGTGAAACATTTTGACAGAAAAGTTTGTCTTCAGGTTAAGAGACCTGAAACCCTTATATCTCTTCCCCATCTTTCTGTAGCTCTTTTTCTCCCTGTCTTTGCCTCCCTCAAAGCTTCCAAATTTCTGTGTTTCCTAATCTATGGCTCCCCTTCTTCCTAGCTCTTCCACAGGTTTCTTTCATGTTTGCCTTTTCATTACTTCCACATCACTACATTTTTGCACAGAAGGAAGTACAAAACCCACCCTCTCTTTTTTTTTCAGGCTGTTTCTTACCTTTCAGGTGTTGGCTGCTGCTGAGCAGCCTGAAACCAAGAGAGAGGCAGGGTGTCTTGGCCACCTTTGCTGCAGCCGAGGGGAAGAGCCAGCAAGGGTCCAGGAAGGAGCCCAGCACAGCCGGGAGATGGCCGTCTGTTGCTGCGATGGTCATGGGGCAGTGCCTGGGAAAAGGGACTTGTTTTTCTCAATTCTGTAAGACTTTCATAGCTAAACCTCAAGTCTCTTTCCCTGGGAATTGGGATATGAGCTCATCCACAAATGACCATTGATTTTTTTTTTTTACTGGTTAGGATTAAGATGAAATTTAAAAATATGGTCTCACAGAGACCCTTGTGAATCAAGAAAGATTTGATTAGAAGCAGCAAAGCTCCATAGTGTGAATGCAATGTGGGCAGGAAGGCAATGTGGCACAACTGAGACACCATAAGGTGGATTCATCTCCAGCAGGAGGGGAACCAGGCCAGCAGACCAGAAGTCCACTCTCCAGATGGATCAGCCCGGGTGTGTCAAGAATACGCTTAGGTGACTCTGGTCTAAAACTCTTCAGCGCTTCCCTTGTGTTCATACCAGTTAAAGCAATGTATAAATGCACGAAGAGCATCTGCTTCACTGTCTCAACCCATAGAACTGGTGTAATGAACAGATAGCTTTTTAATGTCACATTTACCTGCATGAAAAAGAGAATAGAATGGTGAAAAGGAAGAGCAGCCTTTAATCTTATTTCCTCATTTCTGAGTTGACATCGGGAAAAGAAAGAAACTGAATAATCTCTGTAATCCAACTGCAGGAAGTATCACCAAAACTAAATTTTAGTGACAGACAAGAGGGCATTGAAAAGAAAGAAATTTAACTACTAGGATGATAAATACCTTTTAAAATACACCTTTAAACACATAAGAAAAACAGACAGAGGGGATGTAAGAGAAAAGCTGTGGGTGTGGAAATATTTCTTTTAAAATTAATTTAATAAAAACATTCCCTGTAGCTTGCTTGTTACACTTAGTTCCACTTTCCATTGTATTTGCAAAACTCAAACTTGGAAGAAAGCTGAAGGGGAGAGAAGCATTTATAAATCGGTGTACGTCTCCAAATGATTAATGTAGCAGTCATGTTCTTTCTCATCAGTTCAAGACCACTTGCACATCTATAGAAATCGGGCGTGAAGGTGTGCTGAAGCATATTAAAATCACTTCTTCTACTTTTGTACTGAATAATCGTTCCTGCTCTTACTTTTGTACCAGTTAAATGAGAAAGAAGGCAATTTAGCCACTATCACATGCAGCCTGAGGCAAATGTGTCATATAAGCTTCACTCAGAAAGATATTTTAAGATACTTATTTATTTTCTTTTAATACAGCTTAAACACAGCACTTAGGAAAATGCATTGTTTTCTACATTTTTTGCCTGACTACCCTTGACTATTATCTATCTATCCAAGATAGATAGTACATTATCTATCCAAGAATCAAGGAGCTGGATATGGAAAATTCCTGTTAGATCGTATAGCTTATCTCTCTCTAAAAGCAGGATTATTTCTTACAGCAGAGATTATAACCGGGTTTTGAGATGTTGCACAAAGGTAGAGTCAACTTTCTTGGCTCTTTCAGTTCATCCTACCGGCCAGGGTCTCAACTCCTCTGCAGTATTTCTCACTAGAGGAACACCATTGACTGCCTAGCAGCTTCAACCAGCTTCTGTTCAATTAGGTTATGTTCCCTTTGACATACAAACAGCTAGGAGTGGTTTATTTTGCAACCAGTGGGGCTGGTATTACTGCCTGTAGCTCTTTGTTTTCACTCGTGCTGTCAGAGTCCACCTCTGCCCGAGGTAAAAGACAGTCAGTAAAGGTGGGATTTAATGAATCTAAGTAGTTTTGCTTGACGTACATAATGGATCACTCCAATGACCTCTCCTGATGCCCGAGCAGAGGGACAGCAACCTCATAGAATCAAACAACAGCTGAGGCTAGAGATCATCCAGTCTGATGCCCTGCTCAAAACAGGATCAGCTAGAGTAGGTTGCTCAGGACTGTTTCCAGCCTGTGTTTCCATATTTCCAGGGATGGAGACTTTACAACCTCTCTGGGAAACCTGTTCAAGTGCTTAACCACCCTCAGAGTGAAAAAATTTCTGCTAATCTTTAAATGAAATTTCCTGTGTTTCTGTTTGTGCCCATTGCCTCTTGTCCTGTCACTGGGCACCACTGAAAAGAGCCTGGCTCCATCTTCTTTATTCCCTGCCCCCATCAGGCATATGTCCCTTGTCACAGGTCCCCAGCTCCATTTAGCAGCAAGCCCATGTTTCCCCTCATCTTTCTTTTGCTGCTGATAGACCTGTAGAAGCCCTTCATGTGGCCCTTCATGTCCCTTGCCAGGTTCAACTCCAGACTTTTCAGCTCCAGTTTAACCAAACGTAATTTGCCTGGTGGGATAACAGGCTGTGAAGATTCTGGGTAAACATGAAATGACCAGTGTCCTTAAAACTCAGTATGCTTCCCAAAGAGAAAATAAAACCAGCAATTATTTTAACTATCAGGTATTCTAGGCAGGAGGCTTGGCTGAACTTTAATTAAGATTGGGACTTTTGTCCTCATAGTGCTATCAGAAATAGATCTATATCATGTATTGCCCAAGCTGGGGTTCATCAAAGAAGTATGTATGAAATAAGATAGACCAGAAGATAAAATAGTAGAAGAGATGAAAGGAATGAATGTCCTATTGAGGTTTCTCTTTCAGCATTTCTCAAAAAAAAAGAAAAAGCAAAAGAAAAATGCTTTCTGCAGTGAGGATATTTAAGGGTTGTGTTGCTACATTAAAAGGAGTGCTCGTTCCAGAACAACTCCCTCTTTTAATTGCAAAAAATGTTAAATAGGAAGTAGTTGTTAGCCAAGAATGATGTTCCTTTTTTCATTAGTTTACTTCTGTTAATATTTCCTTTAAAAGCAGCAATGAGCTATTTTAATTCTCTATAATTTTCCTTTTTACAATAACTGCTATTTTTAGAAGGATATTTTGGGGAAGAATTTTTGCCTCAGTACCTTGAGAAAAAAAGATAATTTCAACAAAATAAGAGGATAAATGTATGTGCAGATAGAAGATGCATTATACTACATATATACTTTCTCTCTTTCTGTATGTATATGCACTATATATATCCTCACTGGATCTCCCAGTTCAAATCTAGATTTTCAATTTTAATTCTCCTTGCAGTTTTATGTAACTGATTTTTTTAATTTTTGTGCATGTTTCTATTTTACCTGCTGGAGATAGATAATTTGGGTAAGTTTGAGAGTCATCACCAAAGCCAAATCAGTGATTTACTGCTGTTTACACCAGCAGGAATTTTGGCCCTCACACTGCAAGATCTTTAATCAAATGGAAAGGCTGACCCTCAGCAATGCTTAGTTCTGACTACTTTTGTGGCTGTATCCGAACAGTGTGTAACAAAAGGGGATTTCTGGCAAACCTGCATAGACAGTGTTTTTTGGATTTCTGTCTTTGGTGTTTCCATAATAATATGGCTGGGTGAGAATAATTTCAAATTGGTTCTTAGAGTAACGAATGAGATTAATTGAAACATTTTTGGACACAAAAGATTCAAGCATAAAACTCACCTCATTAAAAATATAGCTACATAGTGATGCTAGGTAAAGCGAATGGGTCTGAATAGAATTGCTTGAATACTGCAAAGCAGTGTTTGTGAGCACATCAATCACTTCAATTTTCGTCGTTATTCACTTTTTCTGAACATTTAGGTGGGTAGGTTTTTGTGTTTGCTTGAATATTCCTGGGACGTCTGATTTTTTTTTTCAGTACTCCTACTAGCAATGCTAACAGGGATGACCATGCATGCAAAGGATTATTCATTTTTTGCTATTTGTTAGTCTCCTGGCTGAGAAATGCCAGTCATTGTGTCTGTCAGTAACTGAGGCCATATAATATGAGTCAGGGACTAATCAGACATTGTGAACAAGGAGTAAACAAAATGAAGAACTGATAAGCTATCTATCCATAGCTTAAACACCTCTGCCCAACCCTGTTTTTCCCAGTTTTTCTCCTTTGTTTGGACTTGTTTCTTTGCCTGTCTGTAGAACCTTTACAAATCACAAAACATTAATATTACTTTGCAAATATACCCAAATGGAAGAGATCTTTTTGCAAACAAATAATATTTGCAAGGTAATTTGACTTTTTCTTATATATGGCGTTTTAACTTTTTGTACAACCATAAGAATTAACTTAGACATGGAGACTCATGCACAAGCTAGTAAATGGTTATGAGAGAAACAGCCTATGGATAGGGAGCATGAAAAATTGAAAAAGAGACAAGGAATTAAACTCTATTATTTCTTATTCCTTGGGAGCATGAGTTGCAGCTATGCTAATGGTTAGATCAGCAACATTTAGAGGCGCAAAATGATAATGGATCCACATGGCTGCTATGATAACAGTCAGCATACTGAATAATTACAGAGACATTGGTAGCATGTTGAGCTTCCCAGTGAATGTAATTAATATGGTCAGGGCCTCATTTACTCAGTGAAGCTCACCGAAGCCTAAATCTGGAACAAGGGCTCCTGTTTCTGCAAGGTTCTACTGTGAAAGTCGTGGTGACTGCACAACCACTCCAGAACAGAGGAGCAAAATGAGAGAATAAGAATTACGCTGCAAAACCAGTCTTTAGGCAAAACACTTTCAAAAACCTTGTTCCATGAAAGTGCAGGGCTTAATGTTTATAATCAAGGCTTATGCTTCCTTTTTCACCTAACAGCCACACTGATTTATCTTAGTAATAGTTTGCAGCTGCCCTAAGAAGTAGCAGCAGTATGTGAGCCTTTGCAATGTTTAAGTTGTGATAAAATACTCCTCAAAGCCAGTAAGTAAATTTGGTTTCTTTTTTTTTCTGTTATGTCGAAGGTACGTTTCCTTCCACTTGTGTTTTGTGCCAGGATCTGCTTACAGTCAGGGCCAAATTCAGTCACGGTGAAGAACTGAACTCATCTGAGGTCTAAATTTTTCAGCCCATCAGTTTATGGAAAAAGAACTCCATGTCTCTGGGTCTGGTTTCTTCCCTGATCTCTGGGGTTTTCCTTTCTTCTCCCAGCTCATCCCCGGTAGCTCCCTGTCGGCACAGCTGGCTGCCTCCCCCTGGCACTCGTTGTCTGCAGCCAGCCTCTCCTGCAGTCCCAGAATGGGACCTGCCGATGGTCATTCTTTATTAAACAGGCACCAATTATGATTAGATTAAAAACCCCAGAGTTTATTTGACACGAGTAATGGAAAATGGAGATCAAACCGAAGTAACTAAATGTAAGCAAAATAAATCATAACCAACATCTAGGCAGCCTAGCTAGTTAGACTAAACCTCATAATTGCAAGATATTGATTAAGTAGGAGTAAAAATCTTATATCTCCTTGATGTTTATGTGGCTATTTTCAATAGTCATTTGAGTCTGGCAGCTCAAAAGTCCTTTCAACAGAGCTGAGTAAGCTGTTTCTTTTCCTCTGATGGTTATTTCTTCCTGCTTTCTCCCCCTCTTTCAATACTCCTGGGCTAGTATCTTTATTTTCTTGTCTGCTAAAGCTCACTTACAGCATCACAGACTTTAGATTGAAGCCTATATATTATAACATATAAATATATTAATATATTGATTAATATTTTAGTCGTAGTAATTTAATTATTTAATTTAATTTAGTTATTTAATATATTAACATATAAAATATGTTAATATATATAATATAATATGAATATTTTAGTAACATTTATATCAGTGTCAGAGTTCACACCCAGTTCACAGCAGCACAAAGGTAACCCATGATGCAAGGCGATGTGTCCCTTCCCCGGGGCTCTAGCAGTTGCACATGCTGCTCTTATGGTAGAACAGCGCCAGCACACCTTAGAACAAAGCACAAGGCCAACCTCCTGAGGACATCTCAAATTTTCTATGTCTTGTCTTATATTCTTGGATAGAGTGACATGCCTTGTGCTACCCTAGTAGTATCAGACATTTTGGAGGTGAATAAACACAGATTCAATTCCTCTTCTGCCAATGTTCTGCCTTGTCCCAGGGTGATGGTGTCATTGCGAAGCCCGACCTGTGGAGCACACCAGGGTACGTGCAGAACTCCAAAAAATGATGTAAAAAACTTTCATCTGAGGCTAGATAGGAAGATGTACAGAGGAGATGATGGCAGCTCATGCTAAATGTTTTTTAAGGTATATTTTTAAAGACCATCTTCCTATTCTGACTAAACAGCATAAAAAGTTTTGTTCACCAGTTATATGTTTTGGGAAGTAATGAAAAGATTTAAATAATAAGCACCAGGCACCATCTCCCTATGAGAGAAAATCTGAAATATTGTACACAAAATTAATGTATCAAAACTTCATTTATTATCAACTAATTCAAGGAGAGCAGACCACAATTAAAATTATATTTTTATATGCCACTTATCTTCTATGAGATTACCTCTTGATTATTTGGATCAATTAATCTTAGTGCACCATTTGGTTGTAATAAGCTTCATAGCATTTTTTCAATTAAGAAAAATAATCACTTCTGCTCCTTAATTTTAAATGCTATCTCTCAACAAATATCTCATCTATCTTACTCAGAACTAATGTGTCACACAATTTTGGATTCATAGAAATATCGATTCTGAGTCTGCTACCATTTCCTAGTTGAATGCTTAGTTCAGAGAAATCAGAGTAAATATCAGCACTTACAGTGAAGTGTCTTTCAAAATCCTTCCCACAGCTTTTTAAACGTGGATATGTTGGAGTTGTATTCCATTTCCTATTCTCATCAAATCCTTTTTTTTAGTTCTTTTTCCTGTCCACAATTTTAGCATCATTTTTCAATATTCAGTTCAAGATCAAGCAGATAATCTAAACTGGAATAAATTGGTCAGAATATCAATTAGGTAAAAATAACACATCAGGAAGTTGCTTTTCAAATATCTTAAATTTTATTCCTATATAACACTGATGTTAAAGTTTGGACTGTGTCATCGATGAAATTTTTAACCTGTTGTTACAAGGAAGGGGTAGTTTTCATAAGAGAAGAGGCAAACTGGCCTGTATGGTAGGTGATAACGACGGGAAAGGAGTTATGTAGGCAGGTTTAGGTTTACAGTTTTAGTGTTGAGTATCCACACAGTATTTTCAGAGGTCACAATGCACCTCATTTCCATTTATGTTAGTGGCAGATAGCAGATACATAATAGAAGCTGTATGCCAAAACATAGTTAACCTTTTAAACCCACACCTATGAAGGTATGATGATATCTGGTGCATCTTCATGTCGAACATTTAACTGCCTGGCTCGGGGGGCTCTCTGCATACGTCTGCTGTGTTGCCCTTTTCTGCAGTGCCCCTCTCTCAGGCTGAGTCTCACTGCCCCCTTACAGGGATAATGCCATGAGCCCCACATGAGAGGCAGTGAGATGCTCCTGGGTCTCACTGCCTGGTATAGGCTGGGGTATAGGGGTCCATGGGGAATGATTCCTGGCTTATCTTTATATTGAAACTTGACCACTGCCAAGCTAGAAATGCAAGACTTCTAGCTCAAACTACTTGTTGGTTTCTCATTAGAGGAATATCAGCTTCAAGTGTGACATTTACTTTTGTTTAGTGCCTGTTTGGGTTATTTAAAACGTGAATATTCTATTAACACGCTGGTTCCGAGTCATTAATAACTCAGTGTACTTAAAGGCTGGTGGCAAAGCTGAAGGTGATAATTCAAGGGGGTCATTAACACACTGGAAAAAAGGCCAACACTGTGTGAAACACATTATAATTCCAAATTTTCTACAAGATAGAGATGACATTTATAAAAAATATATCCTTGCAGTATTTTTACTCCTCTCTTTTTTTCTGTTTTATTAGTTAATAATAGAATTAACTGACCAGTTGGAAAGCTTTTTTAATAGCCAGTATATTGCATTCAGCTGCATGTGTTTTGCACAAGTATTCTTTGTTTGTCTTCTTTTTTTTCCCAAGTAGGAAAACTAACTTTTCATCACATATGGGGTCCATCATTATGAAACTTATTTTTATAAATAATAGAGCAAATTCTGGTCTTGCAATGCTATAAGAAGTAACTTCACTGAATTCAGTGGCTACATTAATGTAATATGTCAAAGAAAAGTATGACTTCAGGACTCTTGGTGTTCTGGCCAGAAATCCTGAGCTAAATCACTTCAGCAGTACTGATTTATAGCATTTGAGGTTCTGACCCTGTATTTAATCAGCCACATTACCACAAGGAATAAGTAAAAGCAAAATGTCAGCCAACAAGTATAAAGGTAACTAACTACCTCCAATTCATATAGTTCTCTGAAGAACTCTAAAACCAGAGAAGGTTTCCGTGTTACTTACTGCAGCAATATAGTGTAGAAATACCCCACCTGCTAAATGAGTGAACTGGAAAAAAATGCACTACAATGGCATATTTTGGCTGTATGGCGTGTGTGGAGCAGACAACCCTGACAACAGGTGTAGCCATTGTTCTCTCAGACTCCTGCCATGAAAACAACATCCACCAAGATTTGGAGGAGAAGTAGGAGAAAGCTGATGCTCATGTTTCTTCTTTTGATCTTACCCGATGTCATTAAAACATTACAGATAAGGAAGCTGAGAACAAAGTGTGTTTTAAACAGCTTGGAAGTCAGAGGATATTTAGCCATGTTCAGGCTTAGATGTTAACATAAGTGATTTTTAATGAACCATAAATGCTATTTTTAATTTGCATCTTTTAATTACACTCAGTGAAGTTCCTCTGTGAATTCGTGATGGGGGGGAGGAGAGGCAGAGGGCTGCCTTTTATTGATTAAAATGCTGTGTTTGCTCCTCATGCTGAGTAGAAGCCCATCAGAAACAGCCTGGCCAGAAAAGACAACTGTGATTGCTTCCTCTGGCTGCGCATATAACACAGACTCTCCTCTCATTACAATTGAAACGGGAACATGCTTTTTTTTTGGTCTGACTTCATCTATCTTTAACTTTCATCTAGAGGAGTTTGGTATTTCTTTGTCTGCTTCATCTAAAGACCGTGATGATCAAACTTCTACTCACTTCATAGAATCACAGAATCACCAAATAGCTGAAGCTGGAAGGTGCCTGTGAAGATCATCTAGTCCAAACCCCCTGCTCAAAGGAAGGTCACTTACAGTAGGTTGCTCAGGACCATGTCCAGTTGGGTCTTGAGTACCTCTGAGAATAGAGATTATACAACCTACTCCAGTGTTGACAACTCTTACAGTAAAATAAAGTGGTTTATTATGTTTAAATGGATTTTCCTGTTTCAATTTGTGCCCATTGCCTCTTGTCACTGGGCACCACTGAGAAGTCTGGCTCTGCCCTGTTTACTCCCTGCCCATCAGGTATTCACACACATCAACAAGATCCCCCTGAGCCTTCTCCTCTTCAGGCTGAACAGTCCCAGATCTCACAGCCTTTCCTCATAGGACAGATGCTCCAGTCCCTTAAACATCTTAGTGGCCTTTTGTTGGACTCTCTCCATGTCTCTCCTGCAGCGAGGAGCCCAGAACTGGACACAGTACTTCAGGTGTGGCCTCACCAGTGCTGAATAAAGGGGAAAGATCACCTCCCCCAACTTGCTAGGATCTCTCTTCCCAATGCAGCCTAGGAGGCTGTTGGCCTTCTTTGCCACAAGGGCACGTTGCTGGCTCATGGTCAACTTGTTGTCCACCAGGATACCCAAGTCCTTTTCTCAAAGCTGCTTTCCAGCTGGTCAGCCCCCGGCTTGTGCTGGTGCCTGGGATTATTCCTTCCCAGGTGCAGGGCTTTGCATTTTCCATTGATGAACTTGATTAGGTTCCTCTCAGCCCATTTCTCCAGCCCATTGAGGTCCCTCTAAATGGCAGCACAGCCATGGGTATCTACTGCTAACTGGACTTCTTTCCAGTCAATCCAACTCAAAGTGATTTTGCCTGCTCATTATTCACTATACATTCCCTCAGACCTTGCTATTTGGGAACTTCAGTAAGAGGATTCTATATTTGTTCATTTATTTTGTGGATCACCAGTGAAAATCCTGAGACACACAGAGGAAGGTTTCAGGAAATATGGAGAATAGAGAGTTTTAAGATGTGTGATAAGTCACACATCTGCCCAAGATATTTTTTGTCCTTTCCTCTCAAAGCCAGTTTGGGGGAGAGGGCAGTTTTAACTTCTGGATGGGCAGAGATTCAAAAAGGGAAAAGAAATAACGGTATTTGATTGTTGCTGTTTTTTTCCCATCAGTATAATCTACAACCTCCTGCCTTCCTGATCTTTGCCTCCACCCTGATCCTCAGCAGTGAAAGGTAAAGATCATCATTCTGCTTCAAAGATCTGATTGTTCAGTTCTGGGAAACTGTGTAGCAAGAACATGCTGGATGGACAATTTGAAACTGCAGTTACATTGTTCTGGTACTGTTTTTAAACAGCTGGCATTGTCTCAGTTACTAGGTCATCTGGATATAACACTTAAATAATTTCTTTTTTCTTTATAGCTTCTGTCAACTTCTTTCCTCATTAGCTCTAGCTACTTTATACTGCATTTTCCTCCCTGAGGCAATTCTCCCTTGTCTCTGGAGACCATATGGGAAAGGGCAGAAAGGATTTACATATGGTACAGGACTGTTTTTGCTTTAAATGGTGTGTTCATTTTTTTCCAGGGTGTATTTGGTAGGGATGCCAGATTAAGTTCTTCTCACAATACTTAGAAAGTTTCCCTTGGGTGCTAGAACACTATAGTCAGTAATTTTTCCTTATGTTTAGGATCAAAGCACGGTCTATAAAGTTCAGAAAGGGTACTCAAGGTCACCTCACTTGACAAGTGAGTTGTTCTCACATTTTGTTTGACTGTTGCAGAGTAGAACTCTAAAATGTACTGCTTAAAACAGATAAATCCTGCTGAGGTTTCCCTAAAACCTTACTTCATAAAAGTTCCTTTAAAGCAGGGGCATTGCCCCACAGAAAACCACTGTCTATATATCTTTTATCAGTATGTGTGACCAGTTTTCTATTACTTCCACAATACATTGTTTTACGTGTGCATGTGTCTGTTTCTGTGCTTTTTTATATGTGCATATGTATTTGTATACATATGTATATATACAAATATAACCTACTTGGCTTCTCAGACTTCACATTCTAGTATTTAAAGTGTTTTTTGTTGATGTGGGTGACCATGGAATAGATGCTGGTCATTAATACTACTAGACCCTGAGAGGCTTTGTATGTCCAAGAAGCTCTGGCTTGAACTTTTTACAATAGCTTTTGTTTTGTGCAGAGTTTTAACTTAAAATTCAGCTAGTTAATCTGTCGCCTTTCTATGTTTCTTTACTATGCTTTACATCACTGTCAACCAAGATACTGGATCACGATGTGTTAAAAGCACCTGAAATCTAAGATCAAAGAGCCATCTTTTCCATCTCCTTGTGATGGTCCTAACCACTACTCATCACTAACATCCATCCTCCTTTCTCTCAGCAGCCCAGAGATTTTTCAGTTCCTTGCCACCTGCTGATACAATTGCAAGTATAGTGATAAAAAGATCTGCCCCAAATCTGGTCTACAGCCTGGGAATTCAGATACCCCTCAGAAAGATATGCTTCATCCTTTTCTGGCTAAAGTGGAAGAATAATGTATTAAACAGGTTAGGATATAGGAGGGGTAGGGCTACTAGCATGTCCACTTCCAGCATTCACATTTCAAAGGAAAAGAGCAAGCTCTGCCCGGATCATTATGAGGAAGAACAGGTTAGCCTACTTACTGAAGAAGGTTGAAGCATGTGAATCCAAAAAGGGCTCTTCTTTCAACCCAGAATAAGGTGACTTAAAGGCAGAATTTTTTATGTACTCAAGTGTGTACTCTCTTGAATCACCAACTACACAGGTGAAATTTCTTGGATCCCATTCTTGGATACTTAATCTTTTATTGAAAAACTAGATGCTCAGCAAATGCCTTAGACTGCATTGAAGACTTCACCCTGAATTTTTAAGAAAACTGTTCTTATTAAATGTTTAGATTGTAGACAATTTAATCTAAAATGCTCACAGATCTTAGCAAGACAAACTTATCATCTTGGCATAAATTTTTTAAAGGGGAATGGTTATAATTTTGATCAAATATTATAATGTCATGGTTAATTTGAACCTAACAATTATCTCTGTGCTTGTGAAGAGAATCAGATGCTGTTTTCAACAACCTTTTACAGTAAAACAATTACATATAAGTGTTCTGGGTGAGAACGTAGAAATAAAATAAATATACTAGTAATTCAACTACATGTTAGAATATACTTTTGATTTTTGAATCAGAAAATACATAGACTACATAAAACCAACACAAGTTAGTGTAAAATGCAGTGAATTTTCTCATTTTTTCTAGATTTGATTTTATATTTTACCTCTCTATACACTATAAATCATTCGACTTATGATATTCATAGCTTTGACACAAATGGGCAATACATTTGAAAGACAGACATTTCTGCCTCTGATTAATTCACTGGCCAGTTTACTGATTCAAAGGCAAACAGTACATTCCAATAATTTCAGGCTCTTCCTATCAAATAATTTGTCACAGTGGCTGCACTGATTCTAAATACAGCTTCTTTTATTCTTCATAGATATATACAGTTACTAGCTAGGCAGCTGGGCAATATAACTTTTTTAATAACATATCTTTGGAAGTGCTGAGCATTTTGGGTTCCAGAACTGTAAGTGGGAGGGACATTTCACATTGCATAGGACTGGTCTCTACACAGCCCAAATGACAGTAGAAATGTGTCTTGCAGATTTTGAGGCAGTGCGGTTGAAGTCAATGAGTGAGCCTCTGACTCAGCTCTGCTGACAGCTTCAGAGTGACCGAGGAATCAGCAAAGGGTGATTCAAAGGGAGTACAAGCTGGTGCTTTCATGGCAAGTTGTTACAGTGGAAACTGCCTCTGGGGTGAGATGGGTTACTTGTTTAGGGATTTGTTTTTCACTCGGGAGGTAAGCCAGATCTGCAGGTCCTCTGGTGGTACTCAGCTGAATTTCAGGTGGCAGTGCATTTTTTGCACTTTTTGTGATGTGGGTGTAAGCTCTGTGAAACTGCCTGCTGATATGGTCCGGAGCTGAAGCAGGGCTGAGAGGTCCTGTCACAGCTTTTTTTGCATCTGTGCTTACTGAAGCTACCAGAAGTTTGTACTGTGCAAACTCTTGTACGTGGCACTGCCCACGTAGTTATTATCCTGTATTCACCACTGAGCAGTATGATCCGCATAAGTTACACAAGGCTGAACCCCGATGATGTGCACAGTGTGTTGCTTTGAAAACATGGTGTATTGAGTGTTTAGCAGTGTAAACATATGGTACTGGAGTTATTGCTGTGCCATATGGGGATGTGTAGAGCTCTCTTCTCTGCTTAGCAGATAGTGCCAGGAGCACATCTGTATGGTCTCGTCGTCAGTGGGCACTGTCGGTTCTGTTTCTTTACACCTTTTTGAGCACCACTAGCTTCTGTGCTTGTTTTTCAGTTTAGATTGAGTATGAGAAGTTCACTGGAGATTTTCCAATTTCTAATTACTTGACTTAATTGGAAGAATTTTAGATTTGTCTTAGGTGGCATTTTCTTACCATGGGTAATAGCTTTGCTTTTTCCATCAAAGTTTAAAAAAATCTAGTGCAAGACACAAACAAGTCTCTGAGCTGTGACTACCTCCTGTTCATAATTATCAACAAAATAGAGAAAATCACAGATTCTCTATTTCCTGCAGTGTTACTAAAGGAACATCACAATCTTTTAAAGAACATACAGATGACCAAAATTTAAAGAAAAAAATAGATAAGGCACCAAAATTAGGCATCTCCATGACAGCTTTTAACTCAAAAATAATTTTAAAATATACACTTTGTATTGTTGTGGTGAGATTTTTCACAAATGAACAATGCTTAAAACATTTTCCCAAAACTATTCTAAAGTGGCTGCAGAGGTCTGTGGTAACTTCTTTTGTACTTTCCGAGTGATGAACAAAAAAGTGAAAAAAATGACACATCCTCTGCTTTTACTCATTTGCAAAACTCTTTATATTCTTATTTGGCTACATGTCTACTGTACAGTAAACATTCCTGATACGTTTGTTGCTTTGCACATCTTTTCCTCCTTATAATTAAACTAATTGGACAGTTAATCAATGTCACTTGTAGCCCTGAATGGCAACTGACATTAATGAAGGAGGTTGTTCATAGTCCAGGCTTGGCAGGGTAGGAAGAAAAGTCTATATTCTGCAGATGGAAAGCCAATTAAAGCTGTGGAGTTAGGCTGGTACAGATTGGAATAGAAATGAGCTTTGTGAAAAATATCAATTCCTGGTTGTCTTTTGAAAGGTACAATACCACCTGCAGCCTAGAAGTCACAGGAAAAACCACATATTTTGTTGTTGCTTCACACACCATTGTAATTAGATTGCTGAGTCCATCAACCCTTTCCTAAATTTTAGAAAAATAGTCTCTCTGGTCAAAATATTAACAGTAGAGTAAAGCTTAAGAGATGAATTGATTGTAGATCTGTGTTTCAACAGCTCCACTGCTGTGAGACGTTCTGGTTTTGGCAGTAAACTTTATCAAGCTGTAATAACTGCTATTCTAGTTAATAAAACCTAAGTAAATCATATATAGCATATAAAGGGCAAGCTGCAGGGACCAATTTACCTCTGTTGGTGAAAATTACATCTCCGATGCCAGTAGGGTGCCATCCCTTAGGAGCAGGGGGTGAAGAATTCATTGTCAGGGAATGGAAAACACCAACTGTTTTCATCTATTGCCTCAGTGAGGATTTACAGGGTGGCAGCAAAATATGAGAGTTGGGACATTCACCCCACCCCAGGTCCACTTGTTTTTCAATGCACCATTTCTTTTGTCTGTCTGTATTTTATTTCTATACTCTAGTATACATATGGCCTGCCTCAAATGCTTCAGGCATCCACACCTTCGTCCCTGCTTTACAGGCAAGTACCCAACCTCATCTTACTTACCTGTTATCCCTGCCATTTGTCCTCAACCTGTTCCTGGTGTGTGCAGTAACATTAAAAGAACTAAAAAGAGAGATTTTGTATCTATTAAGGGCTTCATACAAACATCCCTGTCTATCCGGGGAAAGGGTTAATCCACCGTTTCTGCAGAGAGCAGTCCATCGTCTTCACCACCCACAGGTGCAGAGTCTGTGTAATCTGAAATCCTACTGCATTTGTGACATTTCATTTGCCGTTTATACTAGATCATGCAGAAAGGGTCTGTGTAACCCACATTTGAGCCGAGACCCCGAGTTTTTCTGTGAACTTATTCTAGCATCTGAAGTATCCTTTAAGGGAAGTGTTCTTTAAGATGTATGAAAAATGAAATACAAAAAAGAAAAGCAGAAGACCATGCAGCTAAAATAATATAACTTCCTTTGTTAGCCTGAAGTAAATTTAAATTAAGAAGGATTAGTAAAATACAGAAAATTAGGCCAGGGAGTGAAAATGAAGCGGGCTATCCCAGTTCAACACTGAGCAGAGCTTCCCAGAGTTATGAAAGATGGATCCTTTTTCTTCCTGGAAATCCTTGTTAAAGATAGCACTGAGCCATTAGCTACAAAATGCATAATTACCTCATCCTGTATACTCATGGGTAATGGAGGGACTAGAGATCAAAGGTCGCTTCCTCTGCAGGTGAAAACTGACAGATTCCTCCTGCCTTCAGAACATTTTTGCTGGTTTATATTTCCTGACAGTCCAACTACTACAATTTCCTATCAGTGAGAGTTAAACAGAACCCAGGCAAAGAAAAGGATGTCTTTTAAGTTGCTGTTAAGTTACAGGAGAAAAAAACCATGATAGTACAGAAGTGAGAAGCTTAAATAAGAGGGTGATGGGAGTCGGATGTCTACGTGTGATGAGGCTTAGCATTGCAGACTATGTCTGTACTATGGGACCTGGGAGCTTCTAGGGCCAAGCTCTCAGCCTAGGAGCCTCCTGACTGCATCCTGGGGCAAATCTTTACTGTGTGCTTTTGCTTACAGGCGTGTTGGGGCAAGAAGGAAAGCAGCCCCTGGAAGGTCCAGCAGGCTGTTGGGTTTGGCCAGCTGGGAAGGCAATAGCAGGTACAGCCTGGCAGATTTGGCATAAGCTCCTCACCAAAACACCACTGTGTCCTATGAGGGGGTTTTAATAGAATCCATGGTCTGGAGTCAAGCATCTCTGTAACCCTGCTGTTACGTACCAGGAGCTAGGCACCTCAGACTGGCACCAAAAATGTGACAAAAGCATTGACCTGGGAAATAAGTACTGAGGGGTTGGAGGAGACACTGCAAGGCTTAAGTTTTATAGCTCCCAGAGCTTTGCTTAAAATTCACAAACGTGAACTATTTACTTGAGGTAGGCAGGAAACTCGCACAAAGGAGGAATGCAAGAAATTAGAGGAAAAGAAGTGGGAGAAGATTTGCACTGTTCTTCTGAGTAGGAGTTTCAATGCAGATATCTGACCTTGCCAGAGACTACACCAAGGATTCCTCCACAGGGCATTTCAGAGAGGTGGATAGAGTGCAGCTGAATCTATTTCTCCTTCATTCAGCTACTTAAGTATTAAATGAGACAGCAAGTGGGTGGTGATACCAAGCATGGTGATTAGGGTACTGAATACTCTCCCTTGTGGGAAACCCTGCTGCAATATATGTGTAAGCATCTGGTACAAACTGTAACATTCTGGCAGCCTTTCTGTGGCCGTGGAAAAGTCAATTAACAGTTTTGAAATTATAAATTAGGATTAGATGCCTAAATGGAAGGTAGATGCCCAGGCTATTTTTTTGGATCTAGTGTTTGGATAAAACCTTTGACCTATGCCATAGGTACCTCTTTAAAAACACGTTAAGAAGTATGAGCACCTGCACCTTTTATTTATGAAATGTAAGAAAAAAGTGAAGGTAAAATAGGATAAGGTACATTAAAAGGAGAAAAACTTGAGAGGCAAAGCAGAGTGATACTCTCACCACAAGTTGAGTTTCATCCGATCTTGTACTGTGCATCACAAAAGACAGTTAATGTCTTTGGCCCAATTCTTTGCCTTGAGGGAATGCTAGAAAGCTATATCCTTTGGCCTAAGGGAATAAAAAATCTTAATACAAATAGTTCACAGAGTCACTCCAAAGCATAAGTTCATTTCCATTGTACATGGGTTTTGATAAATTCTGAGCTTGGAGTTCAGATCCCCACTAAGCAAAACAAATTGCTTCCTAGGTCTGGAAAGCATATTATAGCAGTTATTGTAAAACAGTTCATATCACATGCATTCTCAACAGTGCTCTGACTATTTGAGACTGAATTCTTTGTGTAACAGTTGCAGTACTCTTCAGCTCCAGGAGCAGAAATGTAAATCTAGTGCTAGCCCTTGAATTTTAGCTCCTTTGCCAAAGGTGCCACATACTGTACTTTCAGCTTCACAACAAAATATTCAAGGGTGAAAAACATATACTGAAATGTGAATAAATATAGAAAGTGACGTAGAAACCATTGTAAAACAGTTCATATCACATGCATTCTCAACAGTGCTCTGACTATTTGAGACTGAATTCTTTGTGTAACAGTTGCAGTACTCTTCAGCTCCAGGAGCAGAAATGTAAATCTAGTGCTAGCCCTTGAATTTTAGCTCCTTTGCCAAAGGTGCCACATACTGTACTTTCAGCTTCACAACAAAATATTCAAGGGTGAAAAACATATACTGAAATGTGAATAAATATAGAAAGTGACTGGTAGAAACCATTTTTTTAGATTACAATTGAAGCATGTATTTTCCTTGATTCACATTATATTTATACTACAATAACTTCTACTGTTCTTGTTACTTTATAAATCTGTGATAAGAAACAGAGTGCTACAGAGAGCTTACAAACCAAACTTTATCATTGCCACGAGACCGCTGCCCAAGCATAGCCACATGAAAATTAATAGAGTTCCCTCTTGAAGATGGATCTGCAGGATGAAGTTTAAATCAAGAGCATGCTTAACAAGTGAATAACTAGTAAGCATAGAAGGAAGAGAAGGATGTCAGAAGAAGGGAACTTACAGTCATACAGACAACAGCTACCTAGTTATTGTTAATTTTTTTAGGTCTGATAAATGTAAATATGGATCAATACTCTTAGAAATGAGTTATAGTGTGCATGAGATTTCTTACAGCATCTGAGCACTTACCTAGCCATCTGGCAGGGTTTGACTTAGCATTTCTCCCTTCCCTTGTCTTCTAGTTTTGCACCAAGCAACAAAGCAGAATAATGGAAATGTATCGGTACATGACAGGAGTTTGGCATATTCCATCTCACATCATTGACTAATGCATGTGAGGAGATGAGTCAAGGGTGGAAATAGGGAGGAAAAGGAGGATGAGGAAATATTCTGCTAATTCAAGTAAGTTCTGTGTAACAGTTGAAAAATATATTAATTCCATTTAAAGCTAATTTAAATATTGCAGAACATCTGAATATTTAGTCATTTTATTATAAAGCCATTTTACAGATCTTTATAAATAAAATGCAAGCCGTTTCAGTTGTCTCAGAAGCACACCAGTATAAATTTTCATCTTGAAAGCCCATCATTTGTTTGTAAATGTTTAGTTTTGTCTTAGCCAGTTTTGATCCTTGACAGTACTTTACAGCTTGATTTCCTTAATAGTATCTTTTGAGAAAATTTGTCAAAAGCTTTTAGGACATCCTACTAAAATATATTAATTGTTTCTCCTTCATCCGCTACGCTGTTATCACACTCCTAAATTCTAAGAGAACGGTGAAGCACAAGCCTTTCTTCCTCATGGAAGCCACTGTAGTTGTATGTTTAATTTTTACTCCTTGAGGCATTTCTTAAGTGTATCTTTTATTGTCATTTCACACAGCTTTCACTCTGAAACTGAAGCTAGGTTATGGGAATAGCAAATGACAAACATAACTGTTCCAGCTATATTAAAGCTGGGCAAAACATTTGCTGAATTCCAGTCATTGTATAGAGCAGTTGACTCTGAGACATTATATATTCTTGCCAGCAGCTCATCTATTTCATTCTTAATTTTCTTCAGAACTCTTAATTTAAGATTTTCCAGTCCTAGTGACTAGTCAGCATTTAATTTTCCAATTTGTTCCAGCACCTCCTCTTTTGATTCTCAATTTCAGACAGTTCTTTTTATTTTGTGAAAATAAAATAGGAAAATAAAAGGACTGTCATTGCACCACACTTGTATGTGCGGTGACAAAAAACCTAAAGAACTGAAGGGGTGGCAGTGGGGACAGGGTTTTTTCTCCTTCTGCTTCGTTGGGTAGCTGGTTTTATTTTATTTTGCACAGTGAATGCTACTTTTTAGGTCTGTGCTTTTATCAATGATCTGGATGAGGGGATCGAGTGTACCCTCAGTAAGTTTGCAGATGACACCAAGTTGGGCGGGAGTGTTGATCTGCTCGAGGGCAGGAAGGCTCTGCAGAGGGACCTGGACAGGCTGGATCGATGGGCCGAGGCCAACTGTATGAGATTCAGCAATCCC
>NW_008794621.1:358762-372621 GCF_000699145.1 Aptenodytes forsteri | reverse complement strand
CGGTTGGACTCGATGGTCTTAGAGGTCTTTTCCAACCTTAATGATTCTATGATTCTATGATAAAACAGAAACTTTCTAAATCCTTTTTTTCAAGATTAAATTAGCTTTTTTTTTGCCTCATTTAAAATCATTTTGTATGTATGGGCAACCAAACAATTTTTTAGGGAATTAATTTATGAACAACAGCAGCTGGTACCAGAAGCAACTTCCATCAGTTTATTCATCCAATAGAAATAGTTTGGCATAAATAATGGAGATACATACCTTTAGAGAGGACTGTTAACACCTTTAGGAAGTGTCCCCACACTGCTCCAGTTAGTTATATACAATTAACACTCTCCTTTGGGGGTCTTCCTTTATGCTTTATTTAATACAGTTAAAATATTACAAAGTTATACCAGGCCCAAATGACAAGATATGTAGAAGTATCAATTCTTGGAAACAGATTGTAGTATTTAATCAGTGTTGACACTAATGCTAGCTATGTCCGTGATTTGTTAAGGGTTTTCTAGCTGAATGTATTTTCATTATCATAATTCAATGCACAAGAGTTAGAGCCCAGATAATTACAAGTGAAGAGCAGGGGATAAAATGTAAAAAGTGACATTTCCTCTGACAAGCAAATATAGCTAAAAATAAAGCAGAGATTTCCTTTTAAAATTTAATTCTGTTACAAAAGGAAAAGAAAAAGAGCTAATGAACTATGAACAACAGCAGCTGGTACCAGAAGCAACTTCCATCAGTTTATTCATCCAATAGAAATAGTTTGGCATAAATAATGGAGATACATACCTTTAGAGAGGACTGTTAACACCTTTAGGAAGTGTCCCCACACTGCTCCAGTTAGTTATATACAATTAACACTCTCCTTTGGGGGTCTTCCTTTATGCTTTATTTAATACAGTTAAAATATTACAAAGTTATACCAGGCCCAAATGACAAGATATGTAGAAGTATCAATTCTTGGAAACAGATTGTAGTATTTAATCAGTGTTGATACTAATGCTAGCTATGTCCGTGATTTGTTAAGGGTTTTCTAGCTGAATGTATTTTCATTATCATAATTCAATGCACAAGAGTTAGAGCCCAGATAATTACAAGTGAAGAGCAGGGGATAAAATATAAAAAGTGACATTTCCTCTGACAAGCAAATATTAGCTAAAAATTAAGCAGAGATTTCCTTTTAATATTTAATTCTGTTACAAAAGGAAAAGAAAAAGAAAAGCTAATGAACCAGGTCACCCTCACTATCTTTACTTACAGCTCTTTGAATGTATAGATTTTATAGTTAAGGTCAGAAAACACTCCACTCTAAATCTACTCTATATTAAACCAGCAGCCTGGTCTGGATTATCATGTTATGAATGAATCATTTCAAGAGGATAGTTTAGAATAAAAAGGAAATTAAAAAGGAAGAAAGAGTTACCTTCTTTACCCCTTTAGGGTTACTGTTGAATACATTATTTTCCTTCTCTGTCTCAGATGGTCAGGTTCTGCATTGACAGAGATCAAAGACACCATATATAAAAGGAGGAGAGATCAATGAGGTATTTAGCCTAGAAAACTCCATTTGTCATAATTCTCAGACTATTTTTTGGATCAAAGAAATTACAGAAATCAATCTGCAATGACCCTTACAGGGTCCTAAAAAGACCCCTTTCAAACCCTCTGTGGTTCGATGCATGACTATAACGGTGGGACAACAACAGTGTCCCTTGTTAATGAAATCCACCAAACATTGGGCAGCCATCCAGCACTGCATACTGATTTATGTCTACAGCAAAGTATCCTACTAATCACATAATGTTAACATTAGCCCAATTGTGCTCCTATGAGTAAACGAAAACCACTCTTTACTTCTTCCTTTTCTTCTGAGTGGGTTCCAGCGACCCGAAAGACTTCCTAATGCAAGGTCATGTTTTCACTACTTTTATTCAGTGTGTATATTAGGTCTCTAGAGAATAGTAAGGGACTTTTTAGACTGCAGTCTCATCAGTTTCCTTATCTTTCCACCCCCTGAAGTCACTAAATCGTTCTTTGAAATAACCTGCTTGCAACGTAGACAGGGCGGAAGTACAGACATGAAAAAAGAGAATTATAAAGAGAAATATATGGAGGATTAACTGCAATAATTTTTTTGCCCTTATAAGAATACATATATTCATTCATTGTCAAGAAAATTTGCAATCGCATTCTTTTTCCACTTAAAGCTGCTTCTGGGATCTCTGTTGAAGGTAATAATTTGATGTATGTTTTCCCATTTGAATCTGGTCAAAAGGCAACCTGTGGTTTGTCTGTCTTTTAAGGTGGAAACATTATATTAATAATCTGTGCTGGGAATACTGCAATACAAGAGTTAAATTGTCACTTCAGGATAGACCTTAACCCTGTAAACAATACAGAACAAATAACATTGTTGCTTTTCTTGTGTCATTTCTTATTTTGGGAGCAATTGAAAGTAAATACCTAAAACTCTAAAAAGCCCTATTATTTATTTTTTTTTTAACGTACTAGCTACACAGCCAGTCTTGTTGTCTAAGAAGACGGTCAGAGGATGTCTACATCAGCAGGTAGGTCACAGTGGTGCTACAGAATCTGCATGGTAAAACAGTTACTGGCTGAGGACCTGATATTCACACGGAATTGGTTTCAATCATTAGCCTCAGGCTAGCTTTAGTCTAAGCCCGTGGCCTGAGTGCCCATCAGCAGCTGGAGTATGTTCCATGTGCCACGGAAGAGCATCTTTCTGGCACAGTTTTGGTCAAAAGGGGTCTATTGTGTGTGCTCTGCACCTGTCCATGATGTGAGCCCAAGGGTGGGAAGTTGCATTGGCTGATCGACTCCAGTGGTCTTGATCCGAACCAAAAAGCTAATGCAGAACACCTAGTGACAGCTCTGTAACACACAGTATGCACAATGGAAATCAACACCTTAAGCAGGAGTATAACTTCATAGTATGTTTCCAGTTCCTCCCAAGTGCATGGGAAAAAGGGATCTGGGCTAAAAAAATGGTAAGTTGTCCATTGGCACTGCCTGGTAAAGGGCCTTCAAACATCATGCCCCATACACACTGAAGTGGGGAAAGTCACAAACATTTCAGGATTAGTCAATGTGAAGGGAGGTTGCAGTAAGAGCCACGGTCGTCAACTTTCTCCGTTCAGAAGCAGAAGAGAGCTATTGCTCTGGGAGTCTGCAGCTTTGAACAAAAATCTCACTACAGTTTCATATGCCTTTCAGATGTTTACTCTTCAGGGAAAATGTTCTTTTTTTGTTATTTTGTGGTATTGTATAAAATGCAGTATCAGCATAAAATGCATTATTTTTTCTCAGAGAAATTCCCACGATTTTCATGTCCCAGCTTAATATCTCAGAGCCACTTAGCTAGAAAATTAAACTGAAAAAGGATTAGAAAAGATTAGTCAGATGTATATAGAGAACTGGTATCAATACGGAACTTTTCTTTTTGTTGTGTGCCATGACTAGGTGATGAAAACCACAACTTTTTCATACTGTTGTCCCTGCATGCTGAGGAAAACTGCAATCAATATTTTCCTATCTGTCATTATAAGAAAACAAATCATCCAAAGAATGTAATTAGCCTGTAATTATCAGGTGATAATGAATACCACATCCAATATCTTGCCTCCTTTGAAAGTTACAGTTACGCTGTGAGAGAAAATGAGACAAGAAACAGCTTTCAGTGCTGTGCTGTCAAAATAGGTGACTGAGATTCTAAATAGTTTATGAAGTAGTTGTTGACAGCTAAAAATAATCTCCATGCAATGTCGAATTACCAGTCCCTTGAAATGCCTCCATAAGCAGGGGAATGAAGAATATTAGTGATTAATTAATTACAAATCCAATAAGCAGAGGAGATGAAGGGAGCAGTTAGAGGGATTAATAACAAATGAAAAAATATATTTAGGTGATGAGAGTATATGCTGAATGTTGGAAATGAGAAAATTCAAGGAAGGCTTTATCCTTTTGAAATCAGTCAGTCTTTTGCCTATACAGCATGTGTTTACGCAGTGTAAATTATGGCCAGGGGAAGCAGCTGAGGCCAGGAATTAATAGGATTTCAACACAATTTGACAGGTTTGTTGATATGAAGAATGTCTCATTATCCTTGTTAATGCTAACTAAAATTAGGCAGAAGTGTTATTAAACCTCATGCTTGAAGCTTGAAGCCCACCTTTAATTATTTTTGATCAGGAGGAGACGTGTGCGACAGCAAATTAACCTTAAATTTGCCTGCTTAGAGGTCTTTGAACTTTTCTTCACAACATCTTCTTGCAGGGCCCCTTTAGAGCCTGGGTGAGTGGGATCTGAATTCTGATCCAGAGGGTGATTCTGATGTTCCTGTTTCTTTCTACTAGTTCCTCTTCATGGGTTTAGGATGAAGCCCTTGAGAAACTGTGTATGTGAGGACGGATTTTTAAAATTATTATTAGATAAAATATGCCCCGGTGCTCTCATAAAGACAGGGCACCTTAATTACCTGGTACATGAATGGTATGCTTCACATTTTAACAGGTGTTGCCTGAGGTCTAAGCTTTTCACCAAAGTACCTGGTAAGGAGGTAGCAAGTACTGTGATCTTATTACATCTGCTACTATAAGCATTAGAATTAAAGTAATTAAAGACATGATTATTTTTGCTACACAGCAGCCAATACAAACTGAAACTGAAGTGGTTTTACAAGCTAGAGAAGGACCTTCCTCCTAGTACCTGGTTTCCTATGTTCATTGTGTTCTAAAAAACCCCAAAGTCTCTTTCTGGCTAATATTTTCTATGCTTAGCCTTACACTTTCGAATGCAGAGACATTTGGGCAAACACTATTAAGCTGTCTTGGGAGAAAACAAATGTGTGTGTTTGGGAGAACATACAATAAAAGTTCACTGTTAAATTGGCTGTTCCTCACAATCTGCAGTTTTTCAAGCTCTCTGTGGGGAGGGTAACAACTCTGATCTCAATTTTGATATCAAATTCTTATGCAGTCTTCTTTTCTTACTGAATTTTACATGAAATCTTCTGATTTGTATTATTTCTTAACTTATTCAAAAACGAGACAATAAAATGCACACATTAGAGTAATTTAAAATATCATTTCTATATGCACAGTAGCATCTGTTCCTGATATTTTGAATGTATGTCACAATGCTGTTGGTGGCAGCTAATATTTACATAGCAATGTGGAAAATATTTGAATAGGGATGACTTTCTCCAGAGGCAGTAAGTAGAGAAGCTCTTTCCTTCTTGCTGTACTGTGTGTTCCACTCTATTGTGTTATTATTCCATCATTGCAAAAAGCAGTTGCAGCTGGAGAGGCCTTTTGGACTCGCTGCACTCCTGAAGGAGGAGCAGAAGTAATTAGGCTCTTTCTGCTCCCTGTGAAAGCACAGGCAATCTTCAGCGGCTGATGCAGTGTGGCTCGACTTCATCCCCAGTGTACCGCAGGACCTAATAGGTCCAAATGAACTATAAACCATAGTGGTAGACAACAGTTGGTACTCCCTTTATCAGTGTAATTACCGCTGTGTGTGAAAATCTAAATTAGGAACCAGACCATGAATGGCAGCTCAGCTGTGCTAGAATCAGCACAGAAGAAGTAAAAAGTGACTTCGAGCAGTTTGTGCTTTCTCCAGATTCAGGGGCCATCGGTATCCTTGTTAGGCATCACAATCCAAGTTGTGTTCAATGAAATTTAGAAAAGCAGCTTGATTTTTTGACAATGAATCATTTCCACAAGCTTTTCAGCTGTAATCTATGCACTAAATGCTATCTCTCTGTATATCATGACTTTTTCTTGTGAATATTCCATTTTTAAAACTAAGCCTAAGCTTGCCTATGGACAGTAACAAGTATAATAGAATGAATTTTCATTAACTGCTCACTGTGAATGTGTCTTTTGTCTTAGTGGTGTTAGACATATTTTCTCATAAGGCATTATGTATCTGACTCACCCACAGATATAACGCGATCTCTGCAAATCATTTGTGGATGTAGTCAGGAAATATCTGATTAAAACATTCACACTATAACAAAGCAGTTAGGAAGGCATATCGGAAATTTACCCAGATCCCTTTGTGAAGCTTATAATATCATGCACCCCATCTTAAGACTAAGCTAACAGAAGGCACCAAACCTTATGTTTGTGGCATGTAGAAAGGGCTGATAGCTCTAAAATGCTTGTAAATGCTTGAGAGAATTAGAAGTCAGAAATTAGTGTCAGGATGTCACATTGTTTTCTGTCTGTTATACTTGGAAGGAGGAAAAATGGAAATTCTTTTTCAAGGTTGGGGCTCTCAGGACAAGATTCTTTGCTACAAAGAGGCAGGTAAACTCTTCTCCTAGGAAGAGTTAATATATGTGTTGTTGCATCATTTAGCAGCCTTGTTCACCCCCAGAAAATATGTTTGTCTTGTCTTCTGTTTAGTTGCCTGTTCCACGATCTTACCTATATCTCCAGCTAAACACTGCACAAACTGCTGCTTCATCAAACTGTGGCCACTGGTTGTTCCTTGCTATATTGTCTGCCACTGCTGAGGTATTACATCCTTAGCGTCTTCTCCATCAGACTAAACAAGCTCAGTTCCCTCAATCCCTCCTTGCATGTTGTTCTGAGTCCTGAACAATCAGGGTGTATGTAGAAAGAGGTGAACTGTGCTCTAGACTCCACTGACTATATTGACTAGCTGACCTCCTCTGATTACAAAGGAAGTGACTACCTCAGACGTAGACATTTCCGAGCCAGATAATCCCACCCAGCAGTCACTTCCAACATGATCTTTATGGGTGCCCACTACAGATCACTTTTTGTAGGAGAAACTTGCATCACAGCAGATACTATACATACTTTACATCAGTGAATATTAGGGACCAAAATATTCTTTCAGCAGGAAACTATCCAAAGTATTAAGCATGTTTCATTGCCCAGTTACACTTCGACTCAGATAATGACAAACTTGTCCAAAGGAGTGTGTAGAAGAGCTTCCACCAAGAGACACTTGAAAGTATTTGAAAGTGTTCATAAACCAAGTCATAAATATCAAAGTTTTTCTGATTTCTGCAATGTGAATGAGCCTGCAAGAGGGATATATTTGTCCCATTTTTCTCATCATTGTTATTTGAATATTATTGATTTTGATCAGCTTTATCCTTACATTCTTCTGAGACATATAAACTTTCCTGCTACTTACCCATGGGAAAATGTCTGGACATTTTAAGAAGCTGAGATCAGATTTTAAACTGCAAGTACAGGAAGCATAGGTTTTAAAGAAGGGACGGGAACTCTTGACCTCAGAAAAGCTCTTCAGAGGAAGGAAACATTTTCTTGGCATTCATATAAAAATGAGAAGAAATACCCATTCCCTGACCAGTGTTTTTCCCTTTCAAAGGCTGAAAGATGTCTCCTGAATTTGCATTCATAATTTTCTGCCCAGGCAATCATTTGTCAGAGGAAGTCACAGAACTTTTAAGGTATCTGAACTTACCTGTTTGGGCATGAGGTGATGTTTGTATCTCAGATGAAGAGAGATTGTATTACTTTCATGAACAAAAATAATAGGCATTCATTTTTGCGACCATATTGAATGTGTTGAACTTTCATGTTCAAGATAGAACATGAATGCACAATTGCTGTCAAATTTGCTTATATAGTTGCTGTATAACCACTTTATAAGCTGCTATATAGTACCAATTCCTTTTCTGTTATTTAAAAACTGTCTTTAAGCACTGCCAGTACATGAATAAGAAGGGCAGATGTAGAATAAACAGGTATTTTATGGTAACTTGTTTATCCCTTCAGATAAAATGCTCCATTTTGTAATCTTTTCCCAGTATTTCTACAAGCCTTCAAATTTTAACTATGTAACAAAAATACCAGAAAGGGCTGGTTACTAACTAGAAAGCAGTGGAAACCCTGTGTAGCACTCAAAACACAACTGTTCACATAGATTATTGAAAGGCAAAGGGCCTTTGTATTGTGTACAATTACCTTACTGTGTTATACTACCTTTTTTCCCTCAAAAAATTTTAGCTACAGCATTTTTCAATTGTTTTTTCTGTAAATAGATTAGTTAAATAAAAAAGATAAACATTGTATGTTTTCTATGCTGTTTTCTATTCGGCAATTTTAGGACAAATTGCTATGATTTTCTCTTAAATAAGGCATTTATTCTTGAAACTTTGTCCATACATATGCTGTTGTTAGCTCAATATCATAATCGATGGAGTGGCAGAAGATTGTCCACACTCACCCAGCTCACGTCCCATGACACAATATTTCTTTAGTATTGTACCACTGGGATGCTATGCTAGAGTGGAAGGATGGAAGGAGTATCTCCTTTTGGAAGTGGAGCAGTAGCCAAACCTGTACCTACTACACAATTTTAGAAGGAAATGTATGGCTGCCCAGTGACCCCTGGGCCTTGGGAAAGGGGGCAGCTGGGGTGCCCAGCACAGTGTGTATGAAGAGGGGAGATGACTCCTTACACGCAGGCTAGACCTACAAGGTGAATGGACTTGAATTTATATCTACTGACAGAGATATGATATTGCTCTATATTTGTTTAAGATATTGTCTCGTGGGCTTTCTTGCAACACAGCCTGAATTTTTAAAAAATAACATTAAAAGTAATTGTTTTCCTTCAGGCCAAATGAAAATTTAAAGGGTCAGATCCATATATAAGAGAGAATCCCATATGTAAGAGAGGATCAGCATAAAGAAATACAACAAAAGTTACATCTTTGTAACTCTGTTCTTCTTCTGATAAATATTAAAAGGAAAATTTTGAACAATAAAATTCTGCATATATTTTTCTTTCAATTTATTCCTGAATTTCAAGATTGAAATAGCTTTCCAATTCTGAAGCAATGAGAAGTTAAAAAAATTCAGCAATACTGATAAATACCTAAAGATAGTGTGAGATGATAACTAATTTAAGATTGACTTCTAATGTGATGCCATGTCTAAGAGAGAGGATGGGCTCTTTATTTCTTTAAGAGCCACAGATGAAAAAAGGCATATGAAAACACGTTTAGCTGTAAAAGTAGGTGAATATCCAGCAGAGAGTCAGGCTCTTTTACAGTAGTGTATGCCTGATTTTTAAAAAGTATGATGAGATAAAGACGACCTTCCAAGAAGGTCTGGGAAATGAATTATACAATGAAGACTTCAATAATCTCAGTCTGCTATTTCATTTATTCCAGAGAAGACTAATAGGTGACTTGATCACTGTCCACAGATATTTATCTGGACAACAATATTCTGACAGTTGCCTTCAGTAAAGTAATAAAAAGCCTTGTCTGAAGCCTGAAGCTAGACTAATTCTGCCTAAAAATATGGTAATTGATGTATTTACCTTTTAAAAAAGAAGGTAATCATCACATGAATGTTTTCCTGAAGTTATTCTGGTTTTTATTTACTGGAAGTTCTTGTATAGAAGTTTCTATTAGCTTTTCTGTTCACTACACAACACAGCACTTAAGAATCAGGTGTAAAGTTTACGTCATGTTCTTTTCTATGCTATGCAAATAAACTGTCAAGGTAATTTACAAAAAGAGTTAAATATCTTGCTGATATCTCACTTGGAAGAATGAACAGACAAGAGATTTATTCAGTGATAAACCCTTATAGGAACCAAGTGACTTGGGGCCTCTTACTTTGTGCTATAAGCATATTCACTATGTTTTGTCACCAGAACTAGCCATCAAATCATGAAACTATTTTTGGGAAAGTAGCTGATTTGACAAAGCTCTCACTGAGATGGTTTCTCAAATCAGGATGGGATTTCTGATCAAGAAGACTCAGATGAACGGGAGACTTCCCTTAGATTTGTTCAGTTCGATGTCAACTATACGACACGTTTCTCACCTCCCAGATAAAGGTTTGTATTCTTTTACACTGGGTTTCTTTAATTCTCTTGTAAAAGAAATACTTGTTTTGCACAAAAAACTATATTTAAATTGGACAGGGAAAATGAGATAGTGTTTATAGCTTAACATTTAGGAAGCCTCTGCAATACAGCAGAAAGATTGACTGCAGTCTGAGTCTCTACCTTTTATTTGTTTTTTAATGAGAATAAAAAATATCTCCATTTCATTCAAAGGCAAAGCAGAAAAAAAAAAAAGAATGCCCAAGAAACAAGAAAAATAATTTTCAACTAGGTTCTACTTCCCACTTACAAAATACATGTACCGTGGACCTCACAAACAGGCAGGAACCCTCACAATTTGTAATTCAAATCAAACTGTGGTACTCTCCCTAACAGAGCTTAAAGGGTTTTATTACCGTGCATGCCCTGATATGGCTATCCCTTTTCACTATTGCAAGCTGCAGAAAAATTCCTAGCCATGTTGTTATTTTGCTTATGGGGTTGCCGGAATCCAAACTTGTGGCTGGAAACATTTAAGATTTGAAAATGTTTCAATAGCTTTCATGGGGATGAGAAACCACCACATAACATAAGTTCAAAATGCTACAGTTGGATGAAGGCTATTTGACCAGAGGTATGATTCTTGGGGGAGCCTTGCAAAAAGTGCAGAGCCCATAAAAATGTCAGATGGGGATGGTACGATTCCAGTTCAGCAGAGTTTTAGGCATGTCTCTTAATTTGCTAAGTCCAATGGCTGGTCTTCCTACATTCCCTATAATATTGCTAGAAAAACAAAGAGAGAGATCAGGATGCTGTTGCTGCTCTACAACAACCATTAGGAGGAGGTCCATTCCCCTAATTTAGGTCCCTAATGCTGGGACATGATAACCCCTGTTTTGTCATCTTCCAGCAGATGGAGCAGCCCCGGAAATGTCAGGTGTCCTGACATTTGAGTGACATCTGGATTATTGAATCGTGGAATATTAACCCTTGCCATGATGTCCACAAAAGAAATGGCTAAACAGAATCTATTATTAGAAAAGTTGACACAGGACCGTTACCTAACACTGCAAATGGAGAGCTACTCTGCTAGCAGTATAGGCTATGCTACTAAGCAGATTGCTGGGAGATGAATATTGATTCTATTTTCTTTCTGTATTAATTTGTTTTTAAACTATCTTGTATGTTGGACAGTCACTAAGACAATATTTGCCTCAAGGAGTACAGGTGTATGCAGCACAACAAAATACCAGTATGTTCTGGGTCTGTAAAATTATCCATCAGAAATAGTAATTATTGATGATGTTGCAATTCTTGCTAAAGTGAATATGTACCTCTGCTTATAGCCTATTTTATCCATGGTTCTTGCATACAATATTCTCCACAATAGCAAAGACTCATTTCTCTTTCAAAATGTCTCCTGTTCTGTATTTCTATTACAGCTGTGTCCAGATCATCCATCCCTAACAGTTTTAAAAAGCCAAGAGAAGTGCACAGCTACTAGCAAATCTAGTGAAAACTCATTTGCAAGGGAATGAGCTGTGTTCTGATACAGGTGCAGTGAAATAGCCATTCAGATAGTAGATCTGGATGTAATAACATTTTTCATAAAATCCAGTTATAAAATGAACATACATGATGTCTGTTTGGACTATCTGAAACTTTGATCATGTATCATAACTATTAAATTAAAATATTCACACAAAGACAACAAAGGAAATAAAGCAGCAGCACATTATAAAAGCTCCTTGCTTTGATGTTTTGAAATTTCTTTTACTGCTTAGTTTAAATGCCCTAAAATTCCTTATATCATCTTATAAGCATTTTGATTTTGAGACTTATTTTAGTGTGAAGACACTTTGCAAAATCCTTCGATATAGCAAAGTACAGATAAACTCATTCCTTTGCAAGTATTGCAAATTTCTTCTGCATATATTTTTTTCACTGCGAGACAAAGCAGCTCCAAATTTCCTTATGCAAATGTGTAAGAATTCACCCTTACCACTGATTGCAGAAAATGATGTCTTCAATTAATAAAACTCAGTAAATTCTGCTAAGGAACACATCAGTGATGATATAGCAAAGTACAGATAAACTCATTCCTTTGCAAGTATTGCAAATTTCTTCTGCATATATTTTTTTCACTGCGAGACAAAGCAGCTCCAAATTTCCTTATGCAAATGTGTAAGAATTCACCCTTACCACTGATTGCAGAAAATGATGTCTTCAATTAATAAAACTCAGTAAATTCTGCTAAGGAACACATCAGTGATGAAACTAGCCTTTCATCATTCCAAGCTGTAATGGTGTGTAAAATTATTCATTTAATCTCTCAATATTTATTTTTCTTTTCTTTAGCTTAATAAAAATTGAGAAGGAAAGCTGGTATTCTTTTAAAAAGGATAGAACTAAATATTTTCATATCATGGTGTAACAAGGTTCAAATTGTTGTTGCTCAGTCTGATAGATGAAAACCTGTCATCATTAATACTTTTATAAGAAAATAAGCACAATACGGAATGATTCTATATATTGCATGTGAAACACCTACTATTCAATGTCTGGATGGGAAATAGGTCTTTTGTTTTATGTGCAATATCATTTTAAGGAACTTGCTCAACCCAAGGTGCAAAATTCCTATAACTTCTAATAGGAATTTTGCCTGTTTAAGAACTTAAAATTGCCTATTGAAGAACTTGCAGTTTACTGAAAGGCTCTTTTGAGTACAATTCCTGTTAAGGCAGACAGCACAATGCACCTCCCTGGAAATAAAATAATTCAGAAATGTCCAAAGTAACTGAAATTATTGTTTCTTCTGTCTGACTCCAATTACGTGTCAATTATCTTTACCTTCCCCCTTGTGAGTCACCCGTGCCCTTAAATTCAACAGTGGAAAAGGTAGGCTGGTAGTTATGCAGAACCAGAAGGAATCCTCTTCCTGTAAAGAGTTTATGAAGTGTAGCAATGGTTATCTTCTGTGGTCCTAACAGGCAAAGTGAGGCTGCCAGCATGGAGAACATATTTGTAACTCCTCTATGAGATACCAGACTGGGCCTGTAAAGCCAAATCTACCCAGATGTAAGAAAGCAGTTCTAATTATAGTTTAATTCTTCAAAGCAGAAGATTGGAAGGGACTTCCAAGGCAAACACAAACAGGTAATCGACATCAAATCCAGGGAAGCCTGCAGAAAATCCACTTTATGCCCCTTCTTAGTTTCCTAGATCAGCTTTTGCAAGATAACTTCAAAAATGGCACAGTGGCTTGAAAAGCAGCTGCAGTCTACCTGGCAGTAGGAGCAAATCTCTTAGAAGCAGAAATCCTCACATTCCTACCCAGAGGTAAAATACTTAGGCCAACTGTGACTGCAATTTAATTGTGAAGCAAACTGTATCCATAACAAAAGAGAACAATTACAGGTAATCTGGCCCCGTGGGCAAACAGAAATCAAGTATAATGATGTTGTAGGCCAATTATTTGTTCTGATTTCTCTAGCTGGGCATTTCATTCAGAATGGGCTAAGACAGAACTTGTGGAAGATGGATTTTTGTAACAGCTTTATGAGGAAGATCATTTCAGCAAAACCTAGAGGTGTCCATTTCCTTTAAAAAAGCTAATATCCTAAGAAACTTCTATTGATGCAGACAGTTTCTCCAGCTATTTCCTTGGTTTCAGTCTTTCTGAGAGCCACGATGGAATATCTCTTATAGAAGATGGCTACTGGACTCTTAGTATTCCTCTGGTATTTTGGCTTTTTGGTTTCAGCGCAGAAATGACATGGGGATGGTTTCATGAGCAATGAAGAAAATCAAGGGTGGGATGAAATTCCAGACTGAGGTATCTAAATTTAGATGTCTATATGTAGACTAGGTGCCCAGTCTTTCCTTATAGTCATTGAAAACTTGGGTCTTGATTCAGTTGGTGACATATAGAATCATAGAATCATTGAGGTTGGAAAAGACCTCTAAGATCATCGAGTCCAACC
>NW_008794621.1:354877-357985 GCF_000699145.1 Aptenodytes forsteri | reverse complement strand
CTTGGTGTCGTCTGCAAACTTACTGAGGGTGCACTCAATCCCCTCATCCAGATCATCGATAAAGATATTAAACAAGACCGGCCCCAAAACTGAGCCCTGGGGAACACCGCTCGTGACCGGCCGCCAACTGGATTGAACTCCATTAACCACAACTCTCTGGGCCCGGCCGTCCATATAGGCGTCTAATGCCATTTGAGAAGCCCTAAGATATCTGAGATGTCTCTACGTGGCTGACAGATATGACATAGGAACCATAATACACCCATTCCCGTGTGGACTTGCAGCTGAAGGCCAGGTGATATAGCCTAGGGAAACATAAGATGCACTAGGGCTAGCTTGTGGAAATCTGAGTGGAGCCAATACCAGCTGATACAATCAAAAGACTCTATAAACCTGTTCTTCAAACCTTTATGTAGACCTACATTTGACTAAATTGGGCACATTCAACCAAATTCCAACCACAGGTCCACACAGACACTTTTGAATGGATTAATACAAATGATACAATTCACAAATGCATGAGTTAGCTGCCCAATTTTCCTACAAAAAGCTGCACCAAATTCTGTGGTTTTAGGAGCTGACAGATAGAGTAGGATTCGATTTGCCCTAATTTTAGGTGTCTATGCATTACCTTAAGAGTATAAGCTCCGTTACAGTTAATGAAGAGCTAGGGCTTCAGTATAGGAATCTTTTGCCTCAGAATCAGACTCTGGTGTCATATGGGACCAGCTAAGGTATCTGAGATGTCCAAAGGGTCTGGCAAGGGAAACACATATCCTTCAAGAAACCTGTGTCCTTTTAGAATGGCAGGTGGAGGCTGGGTGGAATGTCCTAAGCAATCTAACACAGCACTAAATGCCTATTTGTGGGCAACTGAATCATCCTTCTAGTTGATACAGTAAGAGATTCAGTTTGCTCTGAGATGGATTATTTTTAGATAGACACATACTTTTGGTACAATGTAGATTTACAGCTGTTAGTTGTCTGATTTTCCTGTAAAAACATGATTGTGCGTTGAAATACCGGTGTTGAACATCACCCCCCTTTGAATTCTTGGCTTTCAATTTTGACTTTGTTTGGTGACATTACAATTCAAACAAAATGAACATGAAAATCATGAAGGTTAATGCTGTTCACAAGCTCTGTGTGTGCTCTAACAATAATAATCAGACCTCAGCTTTGACATGCCATAGCTGTGCAATACTCACACCTTCGTGAGTGTTGTTCATTTTTGCTCTGGATTAATCATTAGCTGTGTTTGACTAACCTCTTATTTATATTCTGTCAACCATAGCTGGGGGTCCCACTTTGCTTCTAGGGGCAGACAGTGCCATTCTCTGCCCTAAGGTGTTTTAAGTCTAAATACACCAGATAGACAAAAGAGGGCAGAGGAAGAGCGTATGCAAGATGACTCTCCCGCCGCATGGCACAGCTGGGAAAGTCTGTTTCATCTGGGTTCTGCTTCAAGAGACAGGTTCTTGGCAAGACCAAATGCTCCTCACTCTGCTTGTGGTGCATTACAGAACCAGCACGAGAAAAAAGATGTCCAAATCCTCCTGTTAATGTAGTTCTGCTTGCTAGGAGTCTTACAATTTCTTAGGATTACACCACATGGGTGATGTCCAATCCTAGTGGAAAAGCAAGTAAAAAAATGCTAATCCTAATAGAAAACTTCACATTGTACATTAAAAGAGATGGTGTAAACTTTGATGCTTTCTTCCCTTCTACAGATCAAAGGATAATTTTGTTTATGCAGCTGTAACAGGAACTCTGCTCAGATGAGAGTAAATAATGCTGCCTACTCTGAAATAATAAAACTAAGATGTATACAGAGACATATGAAATATTTATGGAAGACATTCCATTAACTTTCTTGGAAGTATGATAAATGAACACTTATTTTTAATTTTTATTATTTAAAATTTTATTATTATATTATTATTTTTCCTGATACTGCTAAATAAATAAATGTAACTAAATGGAAACAATAACAAACAACTAGGTAAAAATAGTTTCAATATGCAGTCATTAAATCCTTCCTAAATATTTGTATTAGCTTATAGAACATATATAAGATAAAACATAAGCAAAAATGCTTGTTTCATACAGTCACCATTGTATACAGTGCCCCTTTATGTCTGGTGTATGGTGTAGGACAAGTTGTCTTGTCTCCAAAAGATTAAATTTCTGGAACATTCAACTATTTTATGTACCTTGCTAATCCTGTTACATTTTCAGTTGTGTCAGCATTTCTGTGATAGTCTCTATTTTCCAGGGGCTTACAAAACAGATGTAAAAATTTATTCCATGCTGAAAATATAATTTATCATTTCATACAGATAGGCATGTTATGTACTTAAAGGTTACTATATGCTTTATGCTATATATAAAATATATACAAAATACAGTATTATTTAGATATAAAATAAGATTCTTACTAAATTCTTAAGTGTAGATTTTTAAAAGTTCTGTTAGCATCAAAGAGTGCACACATATACAAAAAATTATGATAAATATTTAAAAGATCTGTATAAACTGGATATTTAAAACAGATTCAAAAGCTTCAATTTTTAGCAGAATTTTGGCCTGCAGTTGATGCATTGTAAACTAGATACTCAAACTAACCGAATTTGGGCTAGTCTAAGAATAAAAGTGTGTGTGTATGTGGTGGTGTGAGAAGATATGAAATCCTATTGCAAATAGCGCCACATTCTATGTTGTTTACTCCCACCGCAAGTCACAAGGGTGTACCTGGGAGTAGTATCAGGCCTCCAGGATTTGGCCAAGAATTTTTCATGCCAAACAGAGAAAAAAATATTGGAACCACCATGTAGGGACTGGATTTTGTATTCTCTGCTGTCATGATTTACTCAGTTGGCAACTGAGTACCACACAGCCGCTCACTCACTCCCCCCCCACCCCCCAGTGGGATGGGGGAGAGAATTGGAAGAGCACAAGTGAGAAAAACTCCTGGGTTGAGATAAAAACAGCTTAATAATTGAAAGAGGATAATAATAATAATGATGATGATAATAATAATAATGTATTAATAATAATAATAATATACAAAGCAAGTGATGCACAATGCAATTGCTCACCACCCGCCGA
>NW_008794621.1:350610-354718 GCF_000699145.1 Aptenodytes forsteri | reverse complement strand
GCTTAGCAACAACTGAAACATCGGTGTGTTATCAACATTATTCTCATAGTAAATCGAAAACACAGCACTGTACCAGCTACTAGGAAGGAAATTAACTCTATCTCTGCTGAAACCAGGACATCTGCACACTCAGAATCCACATTATAGCTCTGCTTTGAGTGTGCAAAGAATGCAACATTTATGTCCTAAAAGCAGAAATTAAATTTGCCTAGAAAGTGGTATATTCCAGCATCATAATAAGCAGATGGAACTTGGCATATGGAAGTGATTTTTAGAAGAAAAGTCAGATAAACTAAATATCAAGAAAGAACAGAGGAACTGATTTGTCACACCGAGATAACTTGCTATCCTAAGTTAGCAGGAGGATCCAAAGAGGTTCGAATAGCTGAGAGGAGAATAATGACCTATAAGAATTGATGAGATAGTCTATTTTAGTTCTTTACATACAGGCACCATTACCACAAAAAGGGGGTGGGCGTGGAGGAAGAGCAACAGCAGATTTGACAATAAGATTCTTCTGTGTGTAATTTCAATACAGACTTCAGCCAGCCAACCATATTATCGTATGTGCCAGTTCCTTCCATAATATAATTCAATATACTTCTCTTTGACATTGAATATTATGAGAGCAGAGGAAAGGCAGTAATATGAAAGGGACATCAGTCCTTCAGTAACAACAGTCAAGGGGAAATAAAAAAAATAATCTTAACTTTCATTTATTATCCCAAGAAAAATAATGTCCCAAATCAAACATTCCAGGTGAGACATCCCGTGAAGTTTTCCTTCTCTGATTCTTTGTCAGCTGCAGTGTCCAGCTTTATGCAAGTCAATTTCAATAGATTAGTTATCATGAAGAAAAGAAAGGTACAAGTCCCCCAGGTGTTACTCTTCATACTCATTTGCTGTCAGTGGTAACCTGATACAGTTCTGTTATGGGGAATGCAACCCCAAATACAGACCCTGTAATCTAAAATATAAAACTCCCAATAGAGAGTACTGTTGAGTTTGTTACTCATGTTCTTCAATCAAGAGATGCCTAGAAAAATCATAAGACTCAGCAGGATGAAAGACTGCTCTGATGTTTATTCTGTGTGTGTTCTCTTAGAATTGTTTCCACATTTGCAAAGACTGACCATTTAATTAAGTAAAATACTACTCATCATTTTTTAACAAGAACGCCTTTGGGCTTTTATAGTATGTAAGAATTTCAATGCATCCAGTCCAGTATTTTGTTGGCCCTGGTTGGAAGAATCCAAATAAAGCTGGATTGCAAATAGCAGTTTAGAATACTTGCAAAAAAGATAAATTTGGAAATCTTAACACTGAGGTGTTTCTATTCCAGCAAGCTACAAACGTCAACATAGGGTATTCTAGCACAAGACTTGCCAATGGAGAGACAGCCCACAAAATCATTAATAATACTATATTGACAAGATTTTATTTTGTCCCAGCGTCCCTGGAGCTGCAGGAGAACGCATTGCAGGAGGCTTGCACTGAAAGGACACCCTCTAAACAGAAAGAACAACAAGAACAACAGTTACATCTTTTGCTTGGTGGACAAAAAGCATCCAAAAATTCAGCTCAGGTCTTAGCTTCCCAGTGATTAGCTTCTCAAACACCCAGTGGCTGTTCACAGGTCTGCATTTTCCCCTTTTTATCACCACTGCATTACTCCCATCCATGCCTATTAAAGTGCCAAAAGAAACAGTTTCAGCTGTCTTGTCTAACTGGGATATTCTGTGGATCATGGTATTTGTCAATGAATGTAACCTCCATAAAGGTTTTTGTGTGTTTTAAACTGGCATGCTGCATTCACGCACAGGGAAGTGCTCTGCTAGCTGTGCAATCCCTTTCTTAACTCAAGTAACCTCCCTGGGATAAGGACCTGCTTTCTTATTAGTTTTGGCAAAATGCTAAATAAATACCAGTCACAATAGTGGGGTTTAGGAGGCTATTTTATTTAAGTTTTCATTGTAGGTCACAGCTGCATCAGGATGGTGAACAAAACACAACAACGAGTATTTTCCAGGAGGAAGGAAGGTGGAGAGAAGTCATTTCATACTAACTGATAGGAGAAAAAGTGGTTTTGCAACCTGTATTTGGACAATATGAGTGAAATGTACTCATTTAGCTTTGAGCAAGAGGTAGTGCCGGTGTAATTTTGAATCTGTCACTTATATTCTGTTCTGATTGGCATTTTTTGAGCTTCTGTCATGTAAGCTTTCCTACTGACAGTTTGTCACAGGAAAAAGTGGAGAGCATAGACTCCCGCTATGTCTGAAAGTGTCTGATCTGGAAATTGAATACGTGTGTGCACTATATGAGAAAAATACATGGATGGTCCAGAAATATTACCTCTCACTTTTTAATACGTACCTTTTTAGAAGCTCTACATTTCTGCTAATGTGAAAATTCAGTGAATTACAAATTTAGCTGCCAAGCTTTTTTTTTCCTTCCTGCAGTCCATTTCTGTGAAACAGGAGCAGTAGGACTTCAGTCAGATTCTTGGATGCTGAAAATTGACAAAATCTGTTGAATTCAGTGGTGCTATGTTGATTTATCTCATCAGAAGTCCTGGCCAATTAATCATTTGACCTCTCACCAGAAGTCATATGATGCAGACTTCAAGGCTTTTTACAAGCTCTGTCAGCAGCTCTTAACCACCAGAGGTCCCATGGCAGGTCTTATAGCTGTTATGGCCCGCAGATATAAACGATATCAGCACAGCTCTTAAGACTGAGTGGTTATGAGCTTCTTTGTTTAATATTCAGGGTTCCCTGATTAAAGCCTGTGGCTTTCTTAAGTAGCTCAAGAGAACAGAAGGAGTTAGTATCAGTCAAATAATTCATAACAATCATTTCAAGTTCAGCAATCAGCAAAGTTTTTCTAGAGCAGAGATTAAGACTAACAGGATCCATATGGCATAGAATTATTGTAATTATTTTTTAAAGGTATTAGAGTTTACAGCTTGAAAAGCTGCAAGGCCATGCTCCCTCTGAATTTCATGGGGAAAGATGTACAGTTTAAGCAATCAATGATTTAGTGAAAGCAATGCCACAGGCTGTGTCTTCGACAAATGTTAACTGTGAAGTTATAGGGATGGTGAAACCTACAAGCAATGCCAAACAGGAAAATTTCCCTATTCCATAATACTTGGTGGTGTAGTTCCCAGCCCTCACTTGTTTTGCATTCTGTACTGAGATGACCTCCTGACCTTTTGTGACAGTTCGTGAGAAACGTAGGAAATTCCAACTGACCATAATATCTGTGGATGTCTGAGAAGATGCACCATGGGTATGGAAGTTGAAGTTGTGAAACCATTTCTGAAGTTCTCTCAAAGAATAACTTCAATAGTTCATCCTGGAACTCTGCAGTGTATCAGGACCAGCTTCTCACTTGGGTGAAAGGACCTCAAGAGGTCATTTAGTGCCATCCCCTGCTCAAAGGAAGGTCAGCTACAGCAGGTTGCTCAGGGCTGTGTCCAGTTGGGTTTTGAGTATCTCCAAGGGTGGAGACGCCACAGCCTCTCAGGGTAGCCTGTTCTCAGAATGAAAAAAATTATTCTTATGTTGAAATGGAATTTCACATATTTCAGTTTGTGCCTGTCTCCTCTTGTCCTGTTACTAGGCACCACTGAGAAGTCTGGCTCTGCCCTGTTTACTCCCTGCCCATCAGGTATTTACACACATCAACAAGATCCCCCTGAGCCTTCTCCTCTTCAGGCTGAACAGTCCCAGATCTCACAGCCTTTCCTCATAGGACAGATGCTCCAGTCCCTTGAACATCTTAGTGGCCTTTTGTTGGACTCTCTCCATGTCTCTCCTGCAGCGAGGAGCCCAGAACTGGACACAGTACTTCAGGTGTGGCCTCACCAGTGCTGAATAAAGGGGAAAGATCACCTCCCCCAACTTGCTAGGATCTCTCTTCCCAATGCAGCCTAGGAGGCTGTTGGCCTTCTTTGCCACAAGGGCACATTGCCGGCTCATGGTCAACTTGTTGTCCACCAGGATACCCAAGTCCTTTTCTCAAAGCTGCTTTCCAGCTGGTCAGCCCCTAGCTTGTGCTGGTGCCTGGGGTTATTCCTTCCCAGGTGCAGGGCTTTGCATTT
>NW_008794621.1:348810-350189 GCF_000699145.1 Aptenodytes forsteri | reverse complement strand
GTAATACTTAAAGGAAACGTATTAATGCCTAGCTTTAACATCTGTGCAGTACTTGGCAGGCCATAAATAGCACTGGAAATCTTTAAGACTATTTCCCGATTCAGGAGTACTGCTTGTCAAATGACAAATTTATTCATACCCCGGTATTAAGGAACTTCACTTTCAATGAGAGTAACAGTATGAAACCAAAATAAAAATTTATTTTTCATGATTTCTTATCGTGGCCTGGCAGCATAGCTATTTCAAACCAATCTCGTGCACACTTTCTCTAAAAACAAATCAGTCTCAGAAGAGGTCACTTCCTTTTCTTAATGGAAGCCTGGAAAAAATGAGGAGAGCAAGAGCAGAATTCCATAAAGGAAACTATTGCATCATTAGGTATGGATCAATACCTCAGAATGCCAAGGATGCTTGTAAGACCTCTTATAATTAACTTTCTGAGCAAGTCTGAATTGTACCCTTATAACATGATAATATTATTCTGCTCATTAAAAAATAAGCCTATGTAAGCCCATAACCATGATGGGCCACTGTCCTAACAGGACAATTATTTCATTCAGCATTGCAAAGTATCAAAACCTTACTGCTGGCTTTTGTAGAAATGTACACACATTTTTAAACTACACTGTAAATAGTTCAGATAAAAAATAGAAGGCTATGTGATAGTTGAAATTTATGCCATTCCAGGGCTGGGTTTTTTAGTGTTTTGGGTTTTTTTCACTTTTAAGTACTTTATTTTGTATACTATAGTGGAATAGATATCATCACATGATTTTCAAGAATTCTAGAGTAAAACTTATGCAATATGAGAATAATTGAGAATAGATTTTAATTTTGATAGTGAATTTCCCACCTCAATCAGTTCAATCTGGACCTGGTACATTACTTGCATCCAGTGTTTCCTCTTCCCTGTTTTTTTGGTAATTGATACTGATGTGAATCTTCCTTTCCACCTGCTATGTTTGTTGAGAAGGAAAAGGAATCATTGTAACAACTCACCCATTTCAATAGAAATAGACATTGCCCACATTTGGCTACTTATGAAATTTGATGATGCATTTGCTTGTCAAATTTCAGTGCTTCCATGTCTCCAGAATGTTAGTTTTGCTGCTTCCGTACAGAGATATTGTGGGTGTTAGTACTATGAAGTGAAAGCTGAACACAGCTAACTTCTAAGGTACTCAAGATGCAATTCCAAGCATTCAGACATCCTTCCAAGTGCCCTAAATTCACTGGGTGACATTGCTCAGGATTACACTGAAGGCAAAAGAAATGCATAAGATAAAATACCACGTGAAATAGTGTTTATTAACATGGAAATATGCTCTTTTAACATGAAGTGCTTTCATAGAATCATAGAATAGTTTGGGTTGGAAGGG
>NW_008794621.1:316498-348124 GCF_000699145.1 Aptenodytes forsteri | reverse complement strand
GGTCGGCCACCTTGGTGGGAGCTGCCGGCTCCCAGCGGGTCTCTGTGGTCCCCTGCGGGTTCCCCGGCTCAGGAAACCCCCCTGTACGACGTGATCCACCGCTCCGCTGCGGGAACGGGCCTGCACCGGAGCTGATCGCCTGTGCGAGTGACCAAACCTGTGTAAAATGAAAGTAATCCTAAAGCAGTAATACAACAAATGAAAGAAGTGCATTGCAAAATAAACCCTTAAACAATAAATTATAAGCTGCAAAAAATGAGCAACAACCACAAGGGAATTTCTTTAATTCCAATTCTTGAGAAGAAATACTAAAAGTATGAAATTGCAATTACTCATTCATCAAACAGGGAGATGGAATTCCAAAAATTAAAATGCAACGTTAAATTTGTTTTTAAAAGTCATATGTAGACTTACATACTTTGTTATGATATAAACAGGACTTCAGAGAAGAATTTCTGACTTATTGGCTAGTGAGATAAACTTTCAGGATTCAACTAATTTCATTTAAATTTATCAAATGTAAGTTAATTTCCTGAGCTCCTGCTATCAGAAATGAAAGAAGACTGAGAAGCAGTTGCTATAGATGCCTCTGTTTGTCCACTGAGGAAGCAGCTAAATCAGGTTAGACAGCAGATACCTAGCATCAGGTGAGCTGAATTCTTATGTATCTTGTTGCTCTCCTGTACCATACAGTAAGCTTTCTGCAGATTTCTTCTTGGCTGCTTTTTATTTGGTTTGTTTGTTGTTTGGCTAGTCTGTTCGTTGGGCAGACATCATCCTCCCTCACTGACGACCCCAATAAGAAAAGGGTAACCCCTTTGAAGTTACCTTAAGTGAAAGGTAATCTTCTCCCAACATGACAAAAGATCCTGCATCACAAAAATCTTTTAATGAGAATTAAAGCAGACAGATTATTGAATTGGCCTAAACCTTCTCAGTGAAGTAAAATTAATTATTTATTATCAGTTCAAAATTTTATATGAAGGCTACCTATACACAATCTGAAGCTGTTGATTCAATTAGTTCTTGCAATCAAGCTACAATGTAATTCTAGTGATTACATTCTCATCCAAATTATAATTTTAGTTTATAAATTCTTCCTTCCAGCATCTCTTTTTTATTTTGTTCTTATGGACCAAGGTGAACAGCAGCTGCAAATCGTCCAGCATTCAGAAAATAATCCATTTAGCTGCTAAAAGAAAGGATCAACTATGTTATCACATTCTCATCTGATCTGTTCTTAAAGATGCCCAGTAACATATATTTGTATGTATACTCATCTCATTGTACGAGGATGATTTTGACCAGTCTTCTCCTAAATAGATATTGTAATTTCAGATTACAGAATGCCAAGTCTGGGCATCCATGTTCTAATGTTGTCCAATGTTCCTCTTTATGATCTTTGACAACATTTTATGCTTCTCATTCTTCTGAAAATCTTTCAAAAATTTTTGTTCAATTGAATTGACAACAATTTCTGATCTAAGTTTTTTGCTCTGAAAATTGAAAAGTGCCCTTTATTACTAGTTTCTTTGTTTCATCACTAATGAGTAACATCGAATCCAAGGATCATTTATTTAAAATGTGTTCCTTCTCCTGTTTGAAAATCTCATTTTTAAAAGCCAGAGGTGGAACATTTCTGCAGTCTTTCAATCCCCTTGAGGTCCTTTGTTCTCTCTATAGTACATTGACAAGGGAACTCTGTGCCAAGTAAATCTAATTTTCTCTCCTCAAATGTTCCTCTAAATGGTTGTAATATTCCTTTCACGTCTTTTTAATTGATTTAGCTCCAAAAAGATCAGTTGAAGGCTGTGTGGGGCTCTACTGCATTATCGGTTTCTTCCTTAAGAAAGTAAGAAGTGCAGCTCATTCATTCTGTTAGTACTTTTTCAAGCTTTTTTTCCTCCCTACCCTTCTTCCAGACTATTTTCATTACTAACCTATAGCATTATGTTTGTGGTGATGCTATCAGCACATCACTGCAGAGAAAAAATATTTGAAGGATCCTGAAATATCTTAGTAGCAAGAAAGCTACTTAGAAGCAAGAAATGCAGCTTTTCAGTACATAACATCATTCAGATAATTATTCTCATGTCCATTATTCTCATGTCCAAAACAAGGACTATGTCATAAAGAAAGGAAAAAAGACACTTTCCACCATGAACAATGTGCATTTAAAGTTCATGGCAAACCTGCTTCAGAACGAGATAAAGCCGAAAAGAAAAAGATGGATGAAAATGACATTTCTATCACATGGTTAGCATATCCTAGTATTGATAGAGATAATTTATCAGAGCCGGGATGGAGCGAGGGAGAGTGGAGGATTGTTGCAGCTGATTTTTTGTTTAATATTTGTGGGAATTGTCTTCTTGATTTTTTAATTTCCAGGAGTTGTGTTCATCCTTATCTCAAGCCACAGATTCTGTGATTTTTAGCAGCAGACCCAGGACATCTGTGATAACATTCCTGCCTTTTTATTAGAGCAAGTGTCACTATTTCTTATTACTCTAAAAGAGAGAAAAACTGTCTGTCAATGTGATTTCATCTCCAGCTCCTCCAGCTCCAGTAAACATTGGCTTCTTTCCAGGTGGTGCCGCAGCTCAGGAAACTTTTTTAGTACTAGAGCTAGCCTAAACCCCATGGTTTCCAGAAAAAAATGTATTCTAAATTTGTTTCCTGGATTTGCTGGAAATATCCAGCCAGGGGAAAGTTCCCTAGTTTCTGCAGCAGCTGAGTGAAACAGATCCACCGCTGCTGCAGCTGCCAGCTGTTTCCCTGAGCAGCTGCCTGGGACTTGCAGGTTTCCAGCTGTGGGACAGTTCAGCCTGCACCTCTGACCTGGAGCTGGACTACCCTGGGGGGTCCCAATTCCCAGCCTCTGTGTAGACCCACCAGAAATCCAAGCGTCATTCTATGCCATCTGCTTTAGCGCTGCTTAAATCTTATTGAACGAAACATTTCAAGCTTAACCAGCCAGCATTTTCCAAAAAACAGATCTTGACCAATGAAGTCAACAGGATTTCTGAGGAGAAATATGATATCTGAAATAAACTTCACCTTTTTGTCGGTTTTGAGTTAATGAGATTGTTTGTACAGAAGTTGCATAAAGGACTCTGATCTTTTCCAAGAGAGTGGAAGGCTTGAAGTCTAACATGCTACAAAACATATAAAAATACGCTTATTATTTTCAAGGATAGAACCTCCACCTTCACAATGTCAGGAAAAAAAAAAAAAACTTGGAGATTTTAATAAGAATGCAGAGAGTCAGCCTGAGGAAGTCACAGATCTCCACATATAAAGGTAAATGTATAAGAGATCCTTGAAATTACAGAAAGGTCATATGCTTGAAAGGTCCCCAATCATCTGACCTTGTTGTCAGCCAGTCCTCTTGAATTCTTTACTTTGTAATTCTACCAGATATGTGGTTCTTGCTACAGTTCAGGGAGTGTGGACGCAACAGTTCTTCTGAGCTTGGTTTCATTAGAGAAATCAAGTTTAAACAAAAATAACCTGAAACAATTTTTTTTCTTAATCCTATGCAATTTAAAAGTCAGAATACTATATATCTAGAATAGTCTCTGACATATAGAAAAAGAAAATTGTTTTGCACCTGTCTTCTTTCACATCTTTTATATAAATATTGTGATAGAACAAGGTGACACCAGACAATTGATACATATTTTCTAATTCTTTAAGCAAATTAATTAAAAGAAGCTCATAATCCCTAAACCCACTTTAAAACCAAACACAAATAAACAAAACTAATTGAGAAGTTTCTCACAGGGTGATAAATCAGCTGAAAACAGGATGATCAGTAGCTTCATGGCTGTGGTTAGCTGGAGGAAACCACTTCCTCTAATCTGTTCCCTTACATTTGTTGTGGTGACACCTGGTATTGACAGTCAACTGTCTTAGCACGGCATAGACCCAAAATGCTGCTGAACTGATGAAGGTACCAAAATTGCTTTATAACTCTTAACTACTAAAAACTCTCTGGAGTAGACTTCAGAAAATTCTTTAGGGGAAAAAAAAAGAAAAAAGTCCTAGAAGTACTGTGACTCCCAGCCTACAAAAAGAGGTTTAGCAACATCTGAAATAAGGCAGAATTAAAAATGGAGGAACAAAGGGCAGCTCAAACTGACAACACAGGTTTATGAAAAGGAATGAAGACATCAGTCTGATTGGAAGAACAGGCTTGAAACAATGCTTACTATGGCCAGACTCTGCTACTGTTACATACCCTGAGTAGGTCTACTTTGATTCTATGATGATACAAATATCCATACTTAAAATGTGCTTACTGTGAGTAGTTTCTCTGAATTGAATAGAACCACCCACAGAGTACAGAGCTGAGTACGTACTGGTGTCTTGGCAGGTCTGAGGCTTTCTAGTGTAAACAGCTGTTTGGATTTCAGTAAAGCCAAACTTGAAATAAAGATCTATTGAGTAAAAGCAGAAAAAATAATCTCTAAATATGGAATTCAGCCCTAAGGATAGATATTCTGTTTTACTATGTAAGTAAAAGCTTGCAAGATAATGTGCGCCAGCAGATTATCCAGCCTTATGGTGCTGCAGATGGAAGAACTCTGAAGATCCTCTAGCAGTCGAACTGAACCTGCAGACTCTTTGGGACGTCATTCCTGCAAATGAATGGGACTTGGCACAACATTTGCTCCCTGCAGAATGGCTTGGTGGGATGGAAATGGTGCAGACAGGAGTAAGCCACCTTTTTGAGAAGCTGAAACTATGGTTGTGAGGTTCCATTACTCTCCAGACTCCTCAAGGGTAAGGGCAATTGTCCTTCCAAGATGCTTGTGCTGAAATGCAATGTTTTCCTCAGGGCATCCGTGTATAGGGTGGCAATCTAAATAGTCTCAGCAGTCTGGCAGTGTCAGAGGCAGATCTGCTTTCTCCTTTGTTAGCTCTTTCCTCTGATATCGATGAGTTTCTATGTTGCAGCTCATAGCTACAAGTCTAGACTTAAAATTTAGCCATGACTAAAAATTTAGCCATGACTAAGCAAGGAACCCAGCAAATACAGCAGGGAGCTGAGGGGCGTTCCTAGACATCCTTTATTTCTAACAAGTCCAGTGAGGGCTGTGCCAGGAATTGAGATCGAACAAACCAGTTATTTCTTTCTGATAGCCATTGCTAGGGCGTGGTTAAAAGTCTGCTACTTTTTATCCTTTGTACTTTAATGAATCATCCAGTAATGGTTTGCACACTTCTAAAAATTCAAGTTGATGGCTTCCTAATTCAGGAAAGTAATTTTAAATCTCTTTTAGAGTTTTCCACTGTGTCCATCACCAGTGAAGTATAATAGTTCAATGCATTTTGCAGCCTGGCCACAATATTAGAAATTAGTGTTTTCTTTAGACTGTCTTCTAATTGTGGCACCATCAAGGTTCCTGCTACATAATACATGCTTGGCCTCTTCTCTGAGGTATTCTGAGTTACTCTTCCACTATACCAGATAATTTCCACTAAATGACATCAAATGAAGCATAAATCAACTGATTCTTAAAAGCACACACTTAAGTTGGATTTTTTTTTTTTTCAAAATCATCTCATCTCACAGCTCCTGATCATTTGAAGAAGACCGAAGGTACGTTGTATCCCAGTGCTGCTGTGAGGGAAAAGAGTTTGTCCATCTTTGTTTCTAGTAAAATTAATACTTTATTGCTGCTGGGATTTTATAGCATTATTAGTGAAACAAGTTAGAGCATCTGGAGCCTCAGAGCTCTAAATAGGAGAAAAGAAGGAAAAGTAGTTCAAGTCCTAGAGGTACCATAGACTAAAATGTAATATTATATATGGTCATTCACCAGATTCATTACTTTTGGAATGCAAATCCAAGACTACTATAAAGAATTTGGAGGACCTCATTCACCATTTCCTTTAGCCAGCTGGTACTTTTTATAATACTTCTGATCATGTCTACTATGTCCTGTGTAGGAAAGAAGACACAGCTCATCAGGGTGTGAACTTAGGACAGGGCTTAGAAAAAAAAAATCTCTTTTCTGGATCTGGGACTTAATATTTAACTTGGATATCAGTTAAACAACTAATTTTTTCTAATACTTGATTGGTTAAAATCCCTTTCTCAGTCTTTTGAAATTCAGAAATGTACATTATCCTAACTAGCTCGACATTTTCCATGTGTAATTAAACACTCCTTTGATACATGCAGAGAAAATGTCATAACTATACTTAGGATTATAGGTTAACAGCCTGTACAATTTAATTTAAAAAAATGAAGGTGTATTACTTTGTTTAAAAAATTGTTCCCAAGTTGCAAACTTTATATATACCAACTTTCATGCCAGAGTGATTTTTTTTAAAAAAGGCAAGTTAAAAGCCCCTCAGAAACAGTGTTTAAAACTGAACTCTTTTCAGGGCTTTGAAATTCTGGTTGACTTGCAAATACAGCTGTAGGGAAGAGTATCTGTTGTGCACAGTATTAACTGGAACTTTGTGTTTGCAGCTGCTTGTATGTTCAAATGTACACACTTGTCAGTACTTTCATGTAAATCCTTCCACCTCCCCAGGACATCTTTTGGAAATAAACTAGCTCTTCTGAAGTAACATTGCTAGATTTTCTGCTTATTAAATTGAAAAAAATAAAGTCTTCCTTCAAACCTTCCATTCATCTTCCATTTCCAAGTACGTTGGACATTTTATTCTGCTTCAGTTATTTAGCCCAAATTTTCTATAACCCTCATGAAAGCTTCAAAATGAAGCAATGACATAGAAAATAGATATATGTTAATGGAGGGCTAAATCCAGAGCATGTCACTTCTGTTCTGCCTTTTTGTGCAGCTAAGGAGACATAGCAGCCTAAGCAAACTCTGAAAGGCCCTAGTGAGTAGCATACAGAGCCATGACGCTTCCCCAAGATTAGAAGAAAGTTTACGTGTTTGAACTGCTGCAACACAGGGTCTTGGACTTAAGAACAGAAAATTCATTAGATATCCTGTTCTGAGCTAGGTGTTAAATCCCATCTAACCTTTGCATATTTTGTGTTTCTCAGTCACTTTGCAAGTCCCTGCCATTGATACATAGCTGGAAAGCAAAAACTGAGGAGCTGCAAGCTCTAAAAAAGGCTCTCATTGACCACTTTCACATTGTTGGACAAGGTAATTCACAAATTACGATGATGAAAGTTACAACCAATATAGCTGTTTGTCCCAAACATCTGTCTGGAAACCAAGAGCTGTGTTCCTCCATTTTCTCACATCACAGGAACCTCTGGTGGTTTTAGTGCACATGAGGAACAAGAAAAGCAAGAAATAGAATGACTTAAGGAAAATACCTATTTCTAAAAAAATAATATTTCTAAATAATGACTTAAGCAATACAGGCAAATAAATAGTTTCTGAACAAGCAGACCAGTTTAATATGGAACCACTGGAAAATGAATTACTGTGACAGACAGTGATTCCTGTACAGTGTGCACAGGAGTCCTCTCTACCCTTCTCCCTGATAATATTTGATATTCAGAAAATACAGCCAGCTAAAAACAACTGCTACTGTAATTGACAGATACTGCTAGATTTGGAAGTCTTTCTCCTAACAGGTTTGCATTTGTTTAACGCACAGCTGGATCGTGTCAAGAAGCAACCCATCAACTCACAAGCTCTGTCTTGTTGCAATGAATTCTGTGCTTTGTCATGATTTAACATAATAGAAAGTAATTTGATGATAATACATTGTATCGTATCATGGCATGACAGTCAGATCACTTACAGTTAAAGAAAAATGTCAGGGTACTTGAACTCTTATGCTAGCAGTTAGAAATATTAATTATCTTTTCCTGTTAATGTTTTGTATGCATGTATATATGTGTGTACGGCTCATTGTAAAAGATGTATTTTCATTCTTAGTCTGCTATGATTATGTGAAATCAATTTGGACCAGGTACTAATAAATAATCCTGTAGAAGTGTAATCTCCTTTCTTCACTGCAAAACAGAGGAAGCCCCACAATTAAAAAATATAGAGTGAATTTGGGTAAAATTAGTATCATTTATCATTTCGCTTGTAATCATTACTATGCTATGCCATTTTGAAGACTAACAACAATTTTTAATGTGAAAATGAGGTGTTGTGGGTTTTGCTCTTTTGTTTTTTTAATCCTGGCTATCCTGAAAAAGAGTGCATGGTGTAAATTAGATTTCTGACACCATTTTTCTCATGTTATTCAGACACACACACACATTTAAAAATATTAATTAAAAATCTAAAAAAGTAGCACTGCCATGTGAGAGGAAGCAAAATCATGCTAAGACTGGATGAATTACAGATAATCAATTCAGTACAACTATCTAAAATTATTGGGGAGACAGTGCTTCTGGAAGAACAATGGTAGGAATCAGTACTCTTAATATGACAGAGAATGTGTGGATGACTCACCCACTTCTGTCCTAAAACTGGAAATAAGGGAGAGGTTTAAGAGAAGAATGGGATCCAATTAAAGCTCACCATTTGCATGGGTGTCTAGGGGATTGGCGTGCGGTCGCATGGCAAAGAAAGAAGGCAAAATTTCAAACAAGTCTTCAGTGCTAAAAAGCAAAAAGAAAAGGCATGGGTTTGATTCAGGATCCAATCCTGAATTGCAGCTTGGGGGTTTATTCACCAATCCACTTTCTGACACATGAAGAGAATCCATTTCATGTTAGCTGCTCTATAGCATCTGATATGTCATCTGTGTTAAGACAAGTTGGTTTTGAAACCCAGTCAGCGTACTCCCAGGAGATGTGCACCTTTGATCTTGAATATAATTCAATGTCATTGCTCATTCTGTATAATGGAAACATGGGAACTTAGATATGTAGCTGACATGTAGATCTCCAGATTTCATCTGGAACTAAGTTTATCTGTTGCCTGTGAATCAGTCATCTCAATGTAAATGCCTAATGTCATTAGACACCCAACAGGGAGTTGACAGGTATGTCACAGGACTTTTGGGAGACCCATATCCTTTCAAAGCAACAGCTAGAAGCTAGATGCTACACTCCATTGCATTAGTCACTCATCCCCTATGTTTAGCCAGGTGAATCACACTTTTGCTTCCTGGATCAGGTGTAGGTGTGAGGAAGATACTGAGCAGGTCATATTTATCATGACTGAGGTACAGCTGTGCAATCACAACAAAGATGCAGTTCTTGGCAGCTAAGGTATACTGAAGGTCAAAAATGAAGGCATTAGTAAAGTTTAGGGATGTCTGGCATTACTTGTAGCTGAATGGATGAGGAAGACTTTTTGAATCAAGAAATTGGGAAGCAAACACAAGAAATCCACTCTGGGCACTCAAGCCTTAGTCTTATTTATAGCTGTGTATAAAGTAGTTCAGGACATATCATAATTGGCATTCATTATGTATAGGGTGTTTACCTTTTTCCCGGTGCTATATTTTGGTCTAATAGCTTTTTTGTCATAACATTAAAGACTTCAATACTATCTGTTCTTAATCCTAAGTTAATTACTATTTTTAGCTAATTATCAAATGACAGTTGTCACTTGTTATTAATTATATTTATAAAAGAGTGAGTAAAAGGCAATGTATCTCCCCCCCCCAACTGATTTCATAGCTAAGGTGTTAAACGTGATACTTGTGTAGGTAAGTTTCCAAAAAAAAAAAATCTGGCATATTCCAATACATGTGTATCAAATCATATGACTGTAAAATAAAATAATAAATATAAAGTTTACACTATGTCAAATATTTTTTGACATAGACAATAAAAACTAGCAGAAGAAAATAAGTTAATATAACTTTGCTGTAAACTACAAACCCCATCAAAACAAAGAAGAAGAGAAAGCTTGTAAGGTTATCAGCTATCACAAAAGTGTGTTGAAAGAAGTCTGCTATCAGTTATGGCCAATGGCACATAATGAATGGGATTGCTCTCTTTATATCACAGAAACTCTCACAGGACTACTATATTGAATTATTTTGTTTCCCGGAATATCTCAATTATATAGGTGGGCTGTTTCATCAAATACAGCTCCATAACAAATACATGTGAACATCTACACAGATTGAATAGACACATTTATGATTAATAATGTTCTGTGACTGATTAATTGCACATTACTGAATGTGATGAATTTTTGTTACTGTATCATAAAAAAATCTCTTGACTATCTAATTTGATAAGTAAATATATAAATTCATCTGCTTGGGGGAAAAAAGTCTGTAGTTTTATTCTTATTTGCTGGTGAAGGTACTTAAAGAAAATAAATGAAATTACTTAAGGAAAGGATATTTTCAAAAGGAAAACAGTATTTATCTGTTTCTCATCATATCAGTCCTGGAACTTCATGGTGGGCAGCTGAAATTGTGGTTCCTAGATCACCTCGTCTGCATATGTATTCCTTTTCTCATAACTTTTTTGCTATAACTAGTTAAACATCACCACTAACATACAAGGTCAGTTGTGGTATTCTTGTCTTCTCAGGTACTACAAAGCAACAGATAAGAGGAAAGTTCACAGTGTAGCTTTCTCTTCTGGGCTTGACTGAGCCTGGAGTGTGAAAACCTCTCTGTGAAAGAGGGGATCTCTTCTGGGTCAAATCAAAGGTCCACCTAACCTCCAAGTCTATTGTCTGAGAATGGCCAATAACAAATGCCTATGGAAAAGTAACGAGACAGGGTAAACACATAGCAGTAATAGCACAGTATGCCCTGCTACCATCCAAAGATGTGGGACTTCCTGAGTCAGGATTGGTATTTTCTTACCTAGCAGCCCTCAAGCATGTTTAATACTAAGTCTGCACATCATATTGTCATACTGGTATGGCAAATATTAGTCACATTAATAAAAGATAGCTGCATTGACCACATGACCAATATTGGCTTTTTAGGCAAACACACACAGTGTCTTCCATAATCCATTGTTTATTACGTCTCTAACATCAGTACTTTTTTACACTCTTAGTTTATAAGAAAAGTAAATATTTGTCTTAAAGAAATGTTAAAAAGACAGTAGTTTTCCTATAATAGATATCTTTTTGTCTGTCCAAAATACTAAGTAGAAATATTTCATAGGCATGCCTTAGATAGGAAGGTAAATTTTTTTCTACCCCCATTACTGAACTAAAAGGGAGTTTATCGATTCTTATTTTAGACTGTTGAATCTTCTGGGTAGGATGCCTTTTTAATGTGTGTCTGAACAGAAAGGTCCAGTACAAATAGTGAAAAATGAAGAAGGAAAAAGAAAAAGTCACTCTAGGAACTCCAGGTAGAACTCAGCATAGCCTAATAAGCAATCACAGCTTTGTCTATTTCAGTACAAGTTGATTTATTGAAAATATATTGATCAGTCCCTTACATATTTATTTCCTGTTGTTTTATTTGAAAACCTATATTATAACATAACTCATAATTTTCCTGGGTCCAATTGGATTCCTAAGTTTTCCACATTTTTTGTCATTTTTCAGCTGAAGAACTCTGAGTCTGTAGCAGGAATCTGTTTGGTCCATAACAACATGGCCTTGCACTGCTGGATTTCATGTCAATATTGTTAGTGCAGTCCCTAACGCCAGTCACGTCTTCTTGCATAATAGCTGAATTCTCCTTTGTCCTGATGATGCCTCTTGACTTTACGGCATCAGTAAATTTCTAGAGCATACTGTAGTTTTGATGACAAGTTAATTCATGAAGACATTAAAAAGTTCTGTCTTGATAGCTGGATATCTATCTCTTCTTAGAAGGTTGACAGATTGCAGCGTATTTTATATGTACCATTTACTGTACTTGAAGGAAAAAAGGAAAGAAGTGAACACAATTGACTTGGGCTGACTGAAAATATTGTATCTACTATCTTATTGCATGCAGTGTTCATTTGAGAATCTTCATCTTAAATATACAGTATAGTGCTGGCCCTTAAACTTGTTCCTTGATCTACAGAATTTCATGCATTACCATAGTAACTGAGCTCAGGGTGTTGCACATACTATGCCCTGCTAGGAAGAATGCAGTTTTTCAAAGGAGGATAAATTGTTTTGTGAAAGGCTGACAGAGCAAGAATTTTTACTGTATAAATAATCACTTGGAGTGCTACTGAAATCTGTTAAAATAGTTCCTGTCAGACAGAAGTTGACCAGGTGTCAGGTTTTACTTACCTGGGTTTTTCTTCTTCAGATGTACTATTATACCCCTCAAAATAAATGGAAATTGCTGATTAAATCTTTAAAAGACTGTTTTTGCTGACCCAGCTTTTGACTTTCACAGTACCATTCAATGTCGATGCTGTTGATAAGGGGGTAAGTGAAGAATTTAGCCTTACAGCTCCCATGAGTATTAGTGATGCATCAAACATCCTGCGTATTGTGTCCCAGTGTGTCTCCATTAAAACAGTATGCATGAAGTTCAAGCCACCTGGAGCCAACTCTGCTCTGAAATACTCTGATTTTGTTCCCATTATATTTCACAGAGCCTGTGTCTCAGTTGTGATAGGCAGAGTATGACTTCCAAGTGTCTCTTTCGGTGTAATGCTTTCTCCCTGGTAATGTATTTGGGCTTTCCAATCGACGCAGTAACCTATTTTTAGTGGAGTTATAACTAGTCCTGAGAGAAGTACCTCTACACAGCAGGAGAAGAGGATTGCAAATTCATAACCCTGTCCTGCATTTATTGAGGAAACAAACCTAAGTATAAACAGGGAAAGCATCTACATTCAGAAATAGATACATCAGAGCATTTCCTTGTAGAATTCCTTTTCATTTTTTACCCATTGTTAAGACTGTGGTAGAAGAGTTTCTGCTCCACAGTGCTAACCTTGGCTAGCAGTGAATTTTCTGCATGCAGGGGAATTTGTCTAACTTCTGACATGAATAAGAGCTAGCCTGCAGCTGCTTAATTTATTCCAGAACCAGTGAGAGGCAACTAGCTCCCTGCAGCCCCATCCTGCCTTGATTCTGAGCTTTTCTTGGGCAGGAGAGACTGCCAGCAACAATGCATTGGCTGCAGCCTGGTACTGAATATCCAGTATCAAGAGAAAGGGAAACGGATGATTTATCATAAAAAAAAAATTCTCCTCTTCCCTTTGATCTTCGTTCAGCCATGTGTGTCAATGGGGCCTATTGAATGGCTGTCTTTTTCTCGTGGATATTCTGTGCCCCAAGACATCCTCACTTGCATCCGTGGTACAACCCCGCCATTCCCCTGAGTACAGTCTACTGACCTACACCAGTGAGAGAAGAGACTCAACCTTTCAGCATTGTTCATTTTATGAATAGAATGAATTACATTCATTTCCCTTCTCTATGCAGCCTTGTGTCAGGAATAAGCATTTTGCTTCTTGAAGATAAGTGAAATAGGTTAGGAGAACAACATTTTTAGATTGGGCTCAAGACAAAAGATAGGTTTAATTAATCCCTGAAAGCTAGGTCTAACTCTGCAAGCCCTTTGTCCTCCAAGAGAGAGAGTACTAGGAATTTTTCCATTGCTTATATTGTCTCAGCTGTCAGTACAATAAACTAGAAAGGGCTAAGTCATGAAAGGTTTTAAGCAATTAAATACATCTTTAAATTACTACCTATTCGGATTAGCAAGTAGATTTTCTTACAAAAGAAAACTTGTCAGTCTAAACAAAAAGACAATTTAAATCTTGGTACTGTGTCACGGAATCACATGGATAAAAAGTAGGATAACCAGTAAAGGAAAAACAAGTAAAATGTAGCTTAAATAACCCCTTAGCCTTTTACACATGTTAAAGGTTAACGAAAATTCTTCCGCCCGTAGAGTTGAAATTCTGTTTCTGAAGTGAGAGTGAGTAACCTGTTCTAATTGAAAACTGAGCCTGGCATATCCATGCCAGTTAGTAACATGCTGCTTTACAGTCAAGTCAAATGAATTAGCCTTATATAGTTTTGAACACCTACACAAGTAGACACTAAACCTAAATTAGTCATCACATTTTCAACTGCAGGCCATGGAGAGCAGTAGGTACATTTAGAACACAGTTCATCTGGACTATTTTAGGTGTTTAACTTAGGATACAATGAATTGTTCTTTAAATATCCCTATAGCTCCTCGCTGACTATAACGTGAAATGAATCACACTCATCATGCCTGCTTAGTCAAAGTTCATGTCAGCTTTCTCGGTTTACATGCACTTCAAAACTCCTTCACTCTGCCACTGCACTATAAAAATGATGACCTGAACCACCAACTCACTGAAATAATTCATCAATACTGATAAAATGAGGTATCAATAATGCAAGATAAAGGTGAAAAAATGGGTCTAATATTCTCAAAACTTCCTTTTGCCTTCTTCCCTACATCTTATGGTCCTCAGTGAATAGTCAGTGAATAACTAGTAATTCTGTCGCACATAACACCTTGCCTTTCCAAATAAAAAATATTTACAGAGGAACACTGAAGCATTATGCTTACTGTTGTTATTAAAGTAAGTCCAGATTTAAGATATTGGACGTAGTCAGTATTTTTGGAGGTGAAAATGCAGTATCAAGTATCTATTGCCAGCATCTCGAATGAGCTACAAGAAAGCAGTTGTTTGAAAAGACACAATTTCTGTCCTATTGTCCAGAGCAAATACTATCATGATAACGTTTAGTCAGAGAAAGAAACAAATTGATTATACTTCATACAAAAAGAGATATGACCTGGAATGATGGTTTGGCTTGCCACAGTTAAGAAGAATATCCAGTCTAATGAACACACTGCCAGGCTATATATATACACAAGGGCAGTTCTTCAGGCACTGCACTGATGTAAAAGATCACTAGATAGAAGACTGGAGGTTGATTTTATTATATTATGGATGAAGGTTTTTGAAGATGTACTTCACAGCATTACAATGTCAAAACGTCGTCTAACCTTGGATCAAAGATGTCCAAATACATCAAAACGTCGTCTAACCTTGGATCAAAGACGTCCAAATACTTTTTTGATAGTTGCACTGGACTAAATTTTACCTTTGGAAACTGTGTGTGTTTAATTACGGTTGACTTCTGTGACTCAGGCAAAAGCAGCCAATTCGTGGCTATGGAGTTGCATATGGCACTTAAGCAGATGAAATACGGCTTATATGCTGGAACCGTACCATGCAACTGCAGCATGCTGTACTGACATGCAGACTGCTGCATAAGTTACAGCCCTGGCTGGAGGAGGAAGCAAGCCAACAAGGTAGCTCCAAAAGTCACTGTTAGCTCCCAAGGTTCCCTAGGACCATCTGTACACTCAGTCCACGTCCATGCTACTTGCAGTGGTGGGGAACTACTGTCAGAGGCAGCTATGAACCTCCCTCAGATCTCCTTTTCCCCTCAGAATACTAAAAACAAGAGCCGCTCCAGTTAAGAGCTAGGATGTGGAGTGAAGTTTTAACCTGATTATAATTAGGATAGCTGCTGTTAATATTTTTTTAAATTAATTTCATAAAAAGATCCATGAAGATAATAAAATGTCAAAATTGAAAACATTTATTTAAAAACTGGAACATTTTTGTAGGAATGTTGTCACTTTTCCAGTTTTCTTACCAGGAAAAAGAATCTAAATTTCTTTTTTTCTTCTGTTCTAATTCCAAATATCTGCAAAAGATATACCAACATAAATGAGCCAAGTAAGTAGCTAAACCTGAATCCAAGCACGTTTTATCATCCTGGTTTCCTATACTTACAATTTTTAATACATGATGATAATTAGTGTTCCTGTTGATCATCAGCTTATTGAAGAAGAGATGTAACTTTTGCTTACAAAACCAGAGTACAGAAGGTAATGAGAAAATCTTTAAAAAGTGTTTCTCTGTTCCAAAGAGAGACAAGCTCACCTTTGGGCATTTAACTCAATAGGTTTTCTAACGTTAAAAATATTTCCGCATATTTAATTCTTACAAATGCAGGAGCGTACCAACTGCCCATCCAAGCTGTTTTCAGAGAGATTCAAAGGCAAGGCAGTCAGCCTTCCAATTCATTGTACTGAATGCACTTTCTTAAGCATACAGACTTAGGAAAATAAAAATATATTTTACTCATCTCTTTCATCTCATTGTGTACCTGCTGTGCATTGTTGCTGAGAAGGTGGCCTGTAAATTCTAGTTCTAAGGTTTTAATTGCCCAAGAATCTGCAGGTCTCATTGTCCAATAAAGATCCCTTGGACTTGCCTAAAAATTTACTGGTATGACTCACAATATAACTGAAATACATCTGTTCCATCTGCATTCCTCTTATTTATGTGATATTCCAAAATATTTTTCAGAAAAGTGTTTTCTCTTTTCAGTTCAGTCTGCCAAACAGTATCAAATGGAGATAAAAATGGCAAGGCCAAAAAAATAAAAGAATCACACAGAACAAAAAGCCTCATTTATCAGGTCAGAAAATCCAGTCCTCCTAAGACTGGTATTATCCCATTTATAAGCTCGTTCACATACTTAAATACCAACAGGTCATTTTCTTGGGTACTATCTGAAGTCTCATCTCTTAATCTTGACTGTAAATTTTTATGGGTGTTTAACCTGTGCCAAGAATGTGACATTTAAATCAGTGGAGGTTTCTTATTTTGATCCCCTTCTTGTACAGCTTTTACAAGGAGCACCTTTAAGCATAAGTGTCACACATTCCTCATGTGAGAGGGAGACTGGCAAATTTATGAGGACATATACACACTCAGACAGCAATTGATTGCGATTAAAATGGTTGAAGTATGTTCACACAGATGTGCAATTCAGACTAAGCAGACTCTACAGCTTAACTGCTCCACCAGATATTTCATTTTATAGCTGTTATTATACATTCTTTCTCTGATTTCAAAGCATTTGGTATACAGCAGCAAATTTATTGTGTTTGGGTTGTTTTGTTGGTTTTTTTAAAAATTTTACACATGCAATAACTCCACGTGTGGTTCCTTATAATGTAGCAAGGAGGAAAAATCTGAGGAAAAAACATTAATATTTCTACAATAACAATACCTCTGTCTTTTCTATACTTTTCTTCTTTCCAAATATCTTCACACATTTTATAAACATAAAACAACACTGAGAAAACTGCTTTGAGGCTGACAGATTTTAACCATTCTACAGACAGAGAAATGCAAACACAGGGAATCTCCATATTTTTTGTCAGGAGCAGAGAAGACATGGCAGCTCATATTTCAATGCAGGCTAGCAAGTTGAGTGTACCTCTTCTCTGGCATGCCTGAGAAGTCTATCAGAAAGCCAAGAATGGCTCTTGATTTTCACTCCCACAGCTGCTAGTTCAAGCTACATTAACACCTTCTCCTATATGTGTATACCCATATGTGTACCAACCATCCTCCAAACCCCATATAAACAGCCACATAGAAGGATGCACAGGGGAGGTTGTGGGAAAGGCCAGTGTCACAAAGCAGAACCAGTTTTACTGTACGATGAGCTTATGCCTTTCCTTTCTGCACAGATTCCCAGATTTTAAACTAGCAGGTGCCACTGCAGTCATCTGGCCTGATTTTTTACTCAAACATTCCAGCTCATCGATAGGCATTTTAGGGCTGGCGTAATGATCTAAGCTGGAACTGGAATCGGCCTAAACCATCTGTGTCAGAGACTGCTGGACCAGAACATAACACTTACGAATCTGATGAATGCACAGGGATGTAGTCCCACAATATGGTACCCTGAAGGACCATATGGAGTACCCAGTGATTAGGCAAAAGAAGACACTCTGGCTTATAAAAAACCTTTTTTTTTTTTTTTTGGTTCTGATATATTCCCTCAACTCTACCAGGCACCACAATTGCCGAGTGCTCTGCAAGGAGAAATCTTCAAACTGGAAACAAGAAACTTACGGTAAGATTCATTGTACCTGTCTAGATCCGAGCTAGTCACCTAAACTCCCTTTATAATTAATGTAGAGACATAAGCACTTGCATGATGTGACTGACTTCAGCATGAAGTTGATGTCTAAAATATGCCAGATGAATCACCACTTTTTTCTTTTCCTTGATTGTAAAAGAAGCATAAGATGAGTCACCTGGATTCAGACATCTGCATTGGAGTTATGTGGTTAGGTGGGTTGAATCCCACCCTGAGCTGCTTCTGAGGCTGTCAGACCACTTTCTGACAAATTTAATACCTGAAGATGAGGAGACCTGTCACCTTCCATGTATTTAGAGCAGTGGAACCTGTCCCTGAGCACAGTCAACAGAGACGGGCTGTTGTCTTTAGCACTTAGTGAAGATGATGATTGACAGGTCAAAATACAACAGTAGGAAAGCCTGTTCTCCCAATATTAGTGTGACAGGGGACACAACAGCCTGCATTTTATCCGTGAAAATCGCCACATGCTGACATTTGTGCATTGCCAGAAATAAGGAGCAGACAACAATGTTTCCTGTATATGACAGAGAAAACCCCCGAATTCATATAGAAAAAGCATCCTGATTTCCCTGAGATCTAAAGGAACAATTTTTTTTTTTAAATTAACTGCACAAAATGGAACTCCTAGAAAAAGGATGTAGACTTGCATTTACCATAAACTGGTGCCTGTATGAATTAAACACATATTCATGACTTAAGTCTCATGGAGGCCTTAGTGTATTTTCAAAGGGACAGAATTTCTGAATATCTTTCCTAACCAATCATTTAAACCACTGGGAGAGGTTTATTATTATTTTTGCCTTAGATCAAATAAAATTTTATCATGCACCTTGCAGTTAAATTCTTAAGGTTAAAAATTTGAAAGCTATTATATCTATCTATATAGCTATATCTGTCAGTATATTTTTTCCTGCTAGACTTTAGATTAGACTTATATTCTTCTGTGGAATTCACTAGAATTTTTCACACCTATCACAGCAGTCTGGTTAGTAGGAATGTTTTCCAATATTGCATGCATTTCAGCACTGACTTTGCTGCAAATTTATAGCATCTCTATGACAGTAAATTTTGCAGCACTGGGTAATAGGCTATGGGGTTGCTTTTAGCACATCTATTAATTTTCTGCCATCTTCTTAATTTCCTATATTTTATTTGACACATTAGATTATTTATAAACCAATTCTTTATTGAAATTTACTTTAATCTCATTTATTTCTCTGTTTTACTTTAATTTAGGAAAGAGCTCAGCTAGTCAAGTCTTACGGGTACCTATGCCAAACCCTTAAGAACATACATCAACATCAAGACAGCTGCTTTTCGTGCACTGGTAATAGATGTGAGTAAATGAATCACAACAAATAATCTAGTCAATAGGCTAGATTCTCTTTTTCCTCGCATTTATGCAACAAACAACTCGTCAAACATAATATTCTGCAGATTGAAGGTTTTGGAAATTCGGGCAGTGCTGCTTAACCAAAAGTGGCCACATGAAGTTGTTCCTGTTCCTTTACTTAATAAGCCAGCTCACTTTTCCATAAGGTTGAATTTCCCCTTTTGCACCCATTGTTCAGGGAACAAGGCTGCACTGTAATTTGGACAGATGGCTGCAGCACAGGTTGCTGCAGTTCAGACCTTTAGCTCCAGGCGTGCTCATTCAACAACCGAGGTGGTGCTTTTCTATAAGCACAATGTAACACAGAGGCTTCTATGTGCAAAGCTGAGGCTCGATTTCAATGATTCCTCAGAGGTGCTACTCTGAAAACTGCTTTCCATGTACTTTTCTGCAAATGAAGTGGAGTCTTTGTGGAGACCCAGTGCACTATGGAAGGAAAATAGCTAAAGTAAATTAACTTATTGTTTAAAAAAATAATCACAGTCAAGTTTTGCACAATTAGAGTCATTCTACTACGGGTCTTGTTGTTCCATAATGGAATTCACTTCTTCAAAAAAACAAATAGCTGTGCTATAAAAAAATTAAAAATTCCAGATTTCTTTGTAAGAATTAAAATACAGTCACCATCCTATTCACTGTGTTAATAGATAAGGCTGACTGAAGGGTACCACAGAGCTGCTTTGCAAAGATGCGTTTTTAAATTAAAGCCAAAGGGATGGACTGTGCCCCCTAACAAGGGGCTGATCCTTTCTGTCAGACCTCCAGCTGGGTAACCAAAGGAAAAAGCTATATGATTTGAGTATTTTGATGCCCCACGTTTCAGCGTTGTGTCCTGTAGACTGTGCTAGCGGAAGGACTGCCAGGGAGACCATCAGCAGTTTGGGATGAGATGACTGTGGTCATGATATTTGGAAACACAGGACTAAATGTGGTTGTGCGTTTGTAAAAAGAAGGGAAGGAGTTGTGAGATTTACCTAATTCAGTGTTCATCTGGTGGAGTAGGCTTCTTCACTGATTGACTGACAAAGGTGTAGGTACTCCTGTTAATAACTGTTCAAAGACAAAAGGAGTGAATTTGTGCTACTGGTGTTTTACAGCACAGATCAAAGAAGGCATACATTTCACAGCTTTCCGAGGTCTGAACTCTTCTGCACCCTGCAATTTTACATTCATGTAAACAAAGTTTCCGCCATTAATTTCCGCCGCCATTTAATTTCCGTTCCCATTTTTTTCATTTTTTTCCATTACTTTCCAAAAAGAAAAGGAAGAAGAAGCAATAAAGAGATATTTCTACCCTCTCATTGGTTACTGATACTTTCTAAATTTTGATTCATGTTTCATCGGGGGCGTTGTTGTGGCCAAACAAAAGGTGCTTTCTGAAGTTATCAGGCTACCAAAGGAATTCACAGGCCTAGTGTCAACAAACTTGACTTATTGTGTAGGGAATATAGTGACTTGAAATATATGATAGATGTAACATTCTTACATCTTTCCTCTTCTTAGAACCACAAAATACTTTTATATCTCCTCCTTGCTACCATTAACTCTATAGTCTTTCAGTCACCCGTTAGAGTTTTATAAGTCATTTGCACTTCAAACCAATTCTTTTGTTGTCTGACACCCTCTGTTGCTTCAAATGTGAATACATGTATGTACAGCAGACAATGGCTGGGTGGATAGTTGGGCAGTGTCCTGGCTATATAACCTGAGTCACCCTCTGTCCATTACCTCCTTTCACGACAAGCAGCACTTGCTGCCCTGCTTCAGCCAGGCATCTCCAGATTTTGCCTGCCTGCTCAGCCGCAGCCCTGGTATGCCATACTAACCTATCCCCACGACACACGTGTTTTCAGCCAGCTCTTCATTCCGCTTGTTTAGCCCAGATAATAGATACCAGCCTTGAAGCAGAAGTTGTGCTTCCTTCATCATGCTGGATGTTCTCATCTTCTAGCTGGTGTGCCAGTGCCTGAATATATGTACCACGTGTGCTAATCTCTCCCAGAAATGACTTTTGGAGGTGATATCTCTCAGAAGATGGGAAATGAGACTCAGATACCAGCAGAAGTATAACCCTTCCAAATGCCTTTGAAGTATGAACATTGATTTGACCCACAGTTTTGCACATTCTCGTGTGAAGTTTGCAGCATCTATCATTTTACGATGTTTACACGGGGAGATTTATCTCAGGGAAACCTTATTTATATGACCTCAGATTTGGAACTGGAAACCTTCCCGGTGGTCAGTCCTATCAAAGTAATGAAATTTCAGGGCAAGCCAGTAAGTATGGAATTTTGGAACATGTAGGAAAATCAGCCTTTAAGCCAAGAGGATTTGTTAATGTAGCTATGGCTTTGCCAAAATTTCAGCTGGCTCATATCCAGCTGGCTGACCTGGGCAGACGTACCCTAGTAATGACTATCTATTTCAACATTGCTGTGGAGTTGTGGACACCTATCTAGGGTAATTAAGCTTAGATTCCCCAGAGCTTTAATATCTATAGCTATGGAAAAGTTAGAGGCATATCATAAGAAATAACAAGTCAATTTGAGCCTACACAAAAAAAAAGGGAAGGTTTTGCACTCATGAACAACTCCTTAGTACTGAAGTCTTCATTATCCTTTGAATATTTCTGTGTTTAGGCCCACAGAAACCTTTCCTGAAATGAGGGCTATAGAAATGCCATGACCTTTGTGCTTGGAGTGAGTATAACTGCCGTTGCTCATTGTGGCAGGTGCACCCGCCCTGACAAAAACTGGGGGCATTAAGACCGCTGCGTCCTCACTTTTCGCACCCTTACTTTTGCACCTTTAAGGTGGCAAGTGCTGACCCTCATGTGCACACCTTGGGGCAGTCTTTATGGTCACAGATACACCTCGGGCAAAGGGTAAGAAAGTCAAGGCCCTCAGTCAATTAGAACTGACCACGAATTAGATCAGATTTGACCGGGGTATAAATGGAGCCCCACCAGAGGGCAAGTGGAGTCGGTCCTCCTCGGAGCAGCGGGTCTGCAGTCGGGGACTCTCCCCTTGGGTCGGGACGCCGCCCAAGGAAACTCCTCGAGGTGGAGAGCCCTCATCTTATAGGTGAGTGAGTGTGCACATTTTGGATGCTCATTTCTAAAGCCGGCTGTGCAGTATTAATTCCTCGTACACCATCCTGAACCTGTGGTTTACTGATGTTGTCGGAGTGTTGACACCTCATTTCTGTTTAGTTTTCTCTTAAACAATTTTGGTTAAAATAAAGTTTATTTTTGAATCTATCGCCTGCCTAATTCGATTTCATGAGCTTTCGTGACACTCTTTTTCACGGTGAAAGCTTAAATTAGCTCTACATCACATCTATAATGGAAGCACAAGCATGGGATATCGATCCACAGTAAAATTACTTTATAAAATCTTATATAAAAATACAGAAATTATGGTGAAACTAATTGAATAATATAGACAATTAATAAAATCTGATTAAATATCTTAGTTAATTTTGCCATTTATTAGTCACATTTAGAATACTTGTTATATTCTATATCAGTATTGCCATTATTTGCTGTCTAATTATTTAGTTCTTTATGATCTGCAAGTAACTCCAGAGCTGTAAAAAACTGTTCACTGAACAATTCACCACTTTTTATGAGTATTAACTTATTCAAAGAATCATATAATTTCTTATTACATCACTTAGATAACGAATATTTCTTTTTATTTGTTGCCACTTTTCATCAGAGTACAGTAGCAGCTTGCTGGATAAAGTATATTTCTTCAAGAAATAACCCTAATTAACTTGCAGAAAAGTAAAAAGATCATGCCAGTTTTCAGCCCGTGAACTTAATGTCAATGAAACTTGAAACAAATCTCATTTAACATCTCTGCTTCATTTTCTGCCCACGCATACCTTTTCCATTTCTACCATCAGAAAGACTCTGCAAAACACAGGTAAGTTACGTGCCAAGGCAGCCATCCTCAGGTTTTTCTAACAGTCGGTAACATGAATCCTCCACAGCCTCCAGTGTGAGTGAAATCAAAAAGCAAGGGCAAATAGTACAGCTATTGCACCATCAAATGTTTTACTTCTTTGACACCAGAGTAGGCCTACGGTCTTTGCACCTCATCCGGAGTAGTTGGGTGCTACCAAAGAGACTGAACGGATGTAGCCGTTAGAATTTGTTTGGAGAGAAAAATCTCTGCTTTAAAGTTAGTTAAGGTTTCATTAACATTAATCAAAGCAAATGAGTTAGGGGAAAGGAGAGGATAAAACTTAGATTCCTGCATTAACAGCTGTAGTCAGATTCAAAATTAGAATTAAAGTTTTTTAGATATTTTGGGTGTCTCTCCACATTCTTGCTGAAGAGTGGAATCCAAATCTTGACAGAGGCATGCACATAACATGACTGGCTGCAGACACCATGTGTAGGTAAAGACAAATGCCTGGGGATGACATTCAGAACTAACCAACATGCTGAGCAACACCTAAAACCAGCATGTACACAGCCCAGTGGAGGTAGCCAGCTGGAAATACTGAGCAAAAGCAGTGACTTAAAGTTGTCCCTGCTTTCAGGGCTGCAGGGAGGCGCTGCGATTGATTTTGGATACTTTTAGATACTGGTTACTCCTTGACTGAGCAAGGAATCACTCTCTCCTTTTAACCATGGCCAGGAAAAACATTTAAGCAACTGGAAAGCCAGGCCCAGTTTCAGTCTGTGAACAAAGCAAAGCTTGTGTGTTTTCCCATGCCGTCTGCAAGTGCCCTAATGAGGTACAGGGCAGGGATGACCGTTACTGCACCTTCCGGTGAAGCTGTTGTGCTGTGGTGCAGAAAAGTTTCCCAACCGTTTTATAGCCAGAGAAAGAAAAAAATCAATAGGAAGATGACTGCACATCTGCTGGTTAAGGTGTGTTAGTGGAAGGGTGCAGTTCTGGGTTCAGCCTCCTTGAGAACCGTTTATGCATTTTACACTGACTTACCACATTTAGACGGTCATTTAGAAGTACTTTTGGGCAATGCGGCCAAAACACAGGTCTTCCAGCTCCCAACCAAGTGTCCTACTTTCTGAAATAAGTAGGGCTTGAGTTTTACATTCAAAGAAGAACAAAGCATCTAAAGCATGACGCTACAGTCAGCTGAGAGCAAAACCGGGGGTTCAGTGACTGTTTGCCCCCCTCGGTGCAGCCTCACACTCTGCAGCTTCCTCCTGAATGACTGTTTGCCCCCCTCGGTGCAGCCTCACGCTCTGCAGCTTCCTCCTGAACGCTCCTGAAACATTCGATGAATGGCAAAATCTCTTCAGAGGGACAGACTTGCCAGTGGGACGTTCTCTCCAAGTTTGGGATCGGTCCCTAAGCGTGCCAGGGCATATAAGGCATTTTCCCATTCCCAGTTGAGTCTGGCAGCAGTCGAGTGAGTTTTTTGGATCACGTTGTCTTTTTGCATTGGCACCTTAATGACTCTCAAAGAAGTTCAAGTTTGCCAAAGCTCAGCTTTAGCCCATTTCTGGACCTGGTTCTTAAAGATACATTTAGGTACCTAAATGCAATGCCCTGATATTTAAATAACTGAACAGCTTTTGGTTAACAGTTGCTAATTGGATTTCAAGCTAGCTTGTGTACAAGTATAAGAAGAGGAGATTTGAATTTAATAGTACTTTAAGTAAAACAATCTGGAAAAGCTGAGATTATGTGGACAAAAACATCCATATTAAATGTTTCCTCTGCCAATTTAGTAAATATTCATCCAAGTAAATAACTTGGAAAAATTAATTGGCCCATGAGGAGCTGTCATGTTAAATTTGGCTGCTAGATTCAGAATTAGAAACTGTGAAATAGAGAATTTTCAGTTCCTTTTTAAGGCAAATTTAATGTAATCAGGAGTCAGTAAAGAACCAGAATAATAAACCAGTTGTCAAAAAAGCAATATTACCTATTTGGACTGGGAAGCTGCAGGCTGTTTGTCTTAATCTAAAATTCCTAACAGCACCTGCCCATTAATTGAACAGATCGAACACATACAAGTTAAAGCAAAATAAAACTATTATTTATTAAACATTTACACAAACTTATAATACTGTTGAAAGTGGAGCTGAGTGCACAATTGATTTTTTTCATCAGTGAATGAAAAGAATAAATAAATGAGATCTGTTCAGATCAACAGGGTATCTATCGATCCTTGTGATCCCACTCCATTTTTCCCTCACTAGAAAGAGAGAGTAAAAAGGGAAGGTCATCCTTACTGCTTCCCTAGGACAATCATTTGGGAAACCTAACTTAAATGAATACACTATTTAAAAGAAAAAGGAATAGTCTCAGAAGTAGAGGTTATTATAATCTGAAAATAATCCATAGTATGTTGATAGTTACTTCCCAGAGCAGGTCTGAGTAGTTACCTTAGGAAGAACAGGGAGTCACCATATCTAATATGAGTTTCTTAAACATTAGACATTGGAAAAGAAGCGTACAACCATCTGTATGTTGAGAATCATGCTCAAAAAAAATTTTTTTCCTTCTTTTCCTTTTTTTCCCAGCTGAATTTTTTTATTAATTCCAGTTGAATTCTTGTTTTGTTTTCAGTTTGACAAAAGCAAGAAAGTGTCCAGCAAAAAGTTGCTCAATGCTTCTCAAAAGTTTATTATGTTTTTCTGTTGATCCCAGAGCAAACCCTATTTTGTCTACTATGGTTCATATTTATTGTGTCCTGTCTGTTACCAACTCATCTGCAGTTTTCACACAGTGAACTCACAAAAATTCTTAATGAACTTTACTAAATTTTGAGCAATATGTATATATATATGAGAGAAAGCAAAAGACAAAATTAAGAGTTATTACATAAGAGCAAGCACTATAATTCAAACAATGTTTATGTATGTAGACATATAAATATATAAACATATATAAACATAAACATGTATACACTCAAATGTACTGATACATAAACTCATATTCTTTAAAATGTAATTGAATACAGAAGATTAAAATAATTATTCCACAACTTTTGTGCAAAATCTTCTAACTAAAAGATTATTTATGTGGGGTTTTTTTTTCCCCCTGTAACCAATAGGATATTTTCTAAAAGACATATCATGTGACTATTTTACTTTCTTTTAAATTACTCTTAGATATGGAGATCCTAACTCTTTATTTAACCAAAAGGTGCATGGTTAACTTTATTTATGTTTTAAATAAAAACTAACTGTTAGTTCAGTCCAAACCCTCAAACCTTAAGTAAGTTCACAGTTGTGTGTGATGTGCATACTCCACTTGAGGCAAAATCTGATAACAGATTTGGACTGGGAACAAATTCTTTCATAAAAAGAAAAAAAAATGGCTATAATGAAAACTGAAAGTTATCAGATAACTCCCATAGGAAGGAAATCTGATAATATGGGATAGTGAGTCTGGCAGGCTCAGACAAGGTCCTTAACGAGGTGCCAGGACACATCACAGACTACACTGACCCCATAGTCCAGTAGCTTGGTTCAGAGTTTGGGCCAAACTCTGATTTCCTCCTATTTCATGGGATGTCAGAACTGGCCCCTTGGCAAATATGACAGCTAGGAGCTGTTATCCCTGCATTTTTAAAGAAATAAGATGTGACAGCTCCTTTTATCACTTTGATTATCTTTTTCTCCTTTTCTGTAACAAAAAGGAAGTGGTTTTACTCTCAGAACTGATGGTGTCAAAATAACTTAATCTTGGATGTTTTTGTTAATTTAAAGAAGAAAAGGTGCAAACATGAGTGCATCATATCCTTGGGATAGTAAAAGTTTTTGGCAAACTTTGGATATAGCCTTCATTAAATATTAGAGTAAAAACTCTTACAAGCTATGAAATAAATTATACAGACTCATAATGTATGGTACTCAGTTGAATACCTGTATCTAATTTTAGAAATATTTGAATCACCACAAAAATCCTTTGCTAACATTCATTTATGGTTTAATAGAGTTTTTATTAAAATAGATCTGCAAATTCTGTAATTTTATAAGAAGCTTAAATCAAGGCCAGTGAAGGAGAGGGAAAATATTGTATTGCTCTGGGATATATTCTACTTTGGGAGAAAAAAAGAGATGATTTGTTCTTTAGTGATATCTTATTGTTGTCTCCTGCACATACCCTGCACATACTCAGATACTGCATTTCATCCCCTGAGGACTGCCGAAGTTACTCATTCACATCCATCCAATGTCCTCTGTAGTCTGATATCGGTCACCAACAGTTACTAATGTTGGCTATTTCATTATAGGGTATATGTTGCCATAATCATCCTATCCAGGTATTCATCAGAAGCTTTTCTGACCACAACTTCTAATTAACATGGATCTGCAAAATAAAGACTGCTAATTGCTGTTATTGCTGTTGGAGAAGCCAAAGCCTTTCCAGATGCTATCAGATGCCAAAATGAGCAGGTTCAAACAGTAATCTCTTGAAACTATTGAAATTCTTCTGATTTATTCTTTAAATAAGGGAAATATAATAACCTTCCTTAATAACTAATATTTACTCCTAATATAAGCACCATGTTTCTGTATCCACAAAGGAAAACAAGAAGAAAATGGTCCACAGTACCATATATATAGTTATATATATATAACTATATAGTTAAGTAAAACATTTTTTGTAGGAAAATTTGAAAAGCTCTGTTGTGCTGCTGCAGATATCTAATACATTGAAGTCTTATACTACATCACTCCCTCTTTTTGTCCACTGTCTGCTGCTGGTACTCAGAGTTGTAACAGCGTCTTGAGGTACCCTTTGACAGAGATGTTTCCACTATTGTCAGAAGTACCAATGGATTTCAGTTTATCTATTTATTCCTTTGTGAAAATATACTAATTTCAGCTTTCATCAGTAAATGGGTAAAAATAATCTGTTTAGAGTCTACTACACACTGTTCAAATTGCTGCTGCCACCGGCCATGAACAGCTAAGGTTAAAAATAGGCACCATAACTGGTAAGAAAACCCCTCTCCTGCCCTAGCTGGCCAGGCAACAGCCAGGCTGTGAAACAGACAATCCCCAGCAGAGAGGTGCCAGGGCAAAGAGTGGGGCAGCTGGGGGGAGCCAAGGAGTAGCGCTGCCTGCCCCAAGGGCCCCCCACCAAGGACATCACCCCTCCAGCAGACCCTCCCTTCTAGCCACTTCCCAGCACAGGTCTCCCTGCAAGTATCTAATCCCCACCCCACCCCTCCATGCCCTATGTGCATGATCTCGTCTGAAAAAATATTAGACATTTTGGCAAAGAAAAAACCCAAGAAACCCCAAAAGCAAGCAATAAATGATGAGGCTTCCAGGCATGACCTGAAGTATATAAATACAGTAATTTATGAATGATTGTATCATCAAGTTTCCAGTTTTGCTTCCTATATTTTTTAATATGCACTAAGAACATCTTCACTTTGTTACTGGTCTACACCAGGTAACTGTGTTTGCTAAGGTGTTACTTACTACATCTTTGCAAGATGTTTCAGCCACTTTAGAAAATCTAGGTAAAAGAATGAACGAATATGCATGGACTGTCTTTTATCTATGAAGAATTTCCTCTGTCATGTTTCTGAATTATGCCAATCTTCCATAAAATCTACATGAATCCTCTAGTATTCATTTACTTTTGTCATTGAAGTGATAGACACACCTTTTATCATTAATTAGTGACCATGATTATGTTAATGCATATAATGCTTAATATAAGGCCAAACCCAAGTCATCATTTACGTAGTTATTCATGAACTACAAATCACAATTTAGGAGTGCAAGCCCAATTTTTTTCTATCAATACTTTCTTAGTCAGTCTGAATCCTAAATGGAAAGTCAAAGTCAAATATTATTTCATTACCTTCCTCAACTTTTGTTAAGATGTTGGAAAAAAAGTCAACTTCTCTCCTTGCATACCAGCCCCCTTTGTGTGTATGCTTGCTCCATGCAAACTTACGGATGTTTCATTACCGTTCTTTAAGCAAGGCGATCCTTATCTTTTAACTTAACAGATAATCTCATCTCAGACCCCTTTCTCATCTGACAGGGACAGCTTGCTTACAACAACTTGTTGCATATAATGAATTTTGGACTGTCCCTGTCTTTATGTTCTAGAGAGCTTCTATCAATCTTTTGTCTGAAAGCTAAGCCTTCTTCCCCAAATCCATCTTTGTTTCCATGCACAGATCTCTGTCCTGTCCTATTGATTGATCCCAAGAAATAGCTACTATCATGGAACAGATGCTTTTAAAGCATTTATTAATACTTGTTTTCACTGATGAAGAGAAGGGATTAGGTACTTCTTTTCTCCTCTATTGTTTGTTGATGTCACCCTGAATTACTCCTTGGGGGTTGGTTGCTGTAATGTTATTTTTTGTAACATTGCAAGTTATCACTGCCAAAGTCGTGTCTCAAAACAGAAGGGGAAAAATTATAAATCTCCACTGTGATTTCTTGTTTCCACCAAGAAATCATGTCCAGTAGAATTAAATTATGTTTTTAAAGATAAAGTGATTTTGACTCTGTTGACATTCTTTAAAGAGATATAAACCATATGTTATATGACATTTGATACATGATTTGTTGTTTTGTGGAGATAGGCTACATCACACTTGACCTTGAAATGCAGTGGAAATAGCAACCTAAAAGTGTTTGTAGGAACCTAAAGGAAATTCACACAAACCTTCAGTGATCCATTCATAACACAAGAGTATTTGAACAACAGTGCTTATTTCATGAATACAGTTGTAACATGAAGTCAAGAGAATTTCAAATTCCTTTGTGGTTCTAAATTAATAGTTCACGTACATCAATATCTCTTGTGTGTATGCCTCTAGATAAATTTAAGACTGTTTCTGTTACATTTATTGTACTATTCCTAAGGCATCTCAGATTAAAAATTTTCTTTCTGGAGAATTAGCCATTTATCCCTACTCTTCACTAACTAATTTTTAATATATATTTCACCATATTATGTTATAATATGTTAATCACTATATTATATGTCAACTGGAGGTTACTATATTTCTCTGAACAGGACTTTTAAAGGACTTTTTGAAAAACATTTTAAAAGCCTGGAAAAAATTACAAATACTTCCCACTTGCCAATGTGCAACATTTTGTTAAAGCTTTTAAATGTAGTTTAACAAGCAAGGTGCAATTTGTTGTTAAAATATACACTAATTTTTTGCTATTAAAGCGAATAACATTTGAGCCCCACATTCACCTTGCTTCTGGCCATCCATAAGCTCTGCCCTTTTCCTACATCTTCTTTGCGCTCTCTGTTCCGGCTCCTCAGAGCAGGTAGTTCGGTATGGGAATGTTTACCGAGGTAGCATTGCTTACTGAAATGGTTTGGGATAAGCCAAAAGGAGCAAGGTGAAAAAGTACTATGTAGCCTGCTGAGCCAAAGAGTTGGTGTGGAAAGGGGAGCTGACAAGATGAGGAGCATGGTCTGGTCTCAGAGAAAGTTATTATCGTTCCATCACCACTTCTGACAGTCCTGTTTTGACTGATTTCTGTTTTTCAGTTTTACCTCTAAGGCCTTTTTTTCCCCCTATAATCACACTTTGTAAAATTAACAACAGCAGTCTTTCAGATGATTATCTGACTTCTACTTTCAATCTTTTGCAAAAAGCAGAAGCAAGATCTGCTCAACCCATGCACCAAACGATCTCTATGGCCAATAGATAATTACATAAATAAACTATAGAAAATTTTCTTCATTAGAAGTCATTGTGGAAGTTGTTTCTGTGCTAGGATACAGTTCTTAAATACTCTGACCCTGCACTTCAGAAGTCCAAGCTGTTATTTCAAACTGCAGTGGATTATATACAGGGAATTGGAATCAATAAAACATAAGTCCTCTGATACATTCGATCCCTTTAATGATTTCTCTCCCATATGTCAACTTTGTATAAAAGAAGCACAATATCATAACTGCTTATGTCTCTAGATTGTTTGTGGCTTAAAATACAAAATTCTCAAGAAATAGAAGAGTAATTTTGCATTTTGTACTATTCTTTTTCCTTTGCTCATTTTATCTTAGATGTTATGGACATTTTATTCAGGCAATCTCAGTCCTGCTACTCACTTCCAAGGACAAAATAATTTCAGCTTGAAGTTTATGCAAACCTAGACACAGGAACCAGGAGATTATTTTCAAGGTTAAAAATGTGAGTATGGAATTCATAATCGTTTCCGGAGATATAATTATGTGATGAGAGGTGTGGTGTTAATTGCTATTCTAGATAAGGATTTCATATAGCTATTACATTCAAAACTGTATGCAGAACAAAGAAATTGTACAAAGTAAAGAAAAGGAACTATCCAATCCCCTGAACAATTTCAGAAATTCTTTTCACATACATAGCACATGATTTTCTTTCACTTTCATTGGCTTCAAAGTCATTTATAGAAAATGCCCTATACCACCCAACATTTAATTTTCCTAACTATTG
>NW_008794621.1:311506-315880 GCF_000699145.1 Aptenodytes forsteri | reverse complement strand
CCCTAGATCCAAAATACAGTCATTATAAAGCCTCTTATATCTATTTCCTTAGATAAACCATTTCATTAATCAGCATAGCCAATTATGTCTGTCAGCTTCAGTGATTAATGAAATGATTTATCTTAGAAAATAAATATGAGTTGTTTGTTTTTTTACTTTTTGTATTAAAGCCCCCTAAATTTAAAGGGAGGGCAGCTAATGCAGGTTATTGCCATAACAATTCCAAACAATGAAGTCTCATACTTTTTTTATGATTTGGTATTCATCAATTCCCCCTGACTTGAAATACAAAAAAATCTCTTAAGTAAGGTTTCTCATTAGTGAAAGAGAAAGATCTAAATGCTCTTTTCTTTTCTTCTTCCCTTGTTACTATTATGAAAAGAAATACAAATCCAAGTTCTGTTTTAAAGAAATTGCTTCTTCTTGTACAGCTTTGTCATTCTGCTTGTGGAAATACTGTGTGTGCTACAACTGGTAGCTTGGTTTAGATAAAACCCCAAGTCTTTCTCAATGAATCACCAGTTAATAGGGAAGCTCTGGGAAGATGGAGGGGGAGAAGAAAGAGGGGAGAGGAGTCAGGCTCAGGATGCTCAGGTGTCTTAAGAGCACAGAGCTGGGAGGAAGTCCTGGATCATTGAGTCTGGTGGCTTAGTATCACCGGCATCATGTATTATGCTCACTCATGGTTTATACTCAGCCATGATTAAAAATTGTTATTTTTCTGCCCTCCCCCACTCTTGTTGGAATGTTATTTTTGGTATTTTCTGTTCCAATAGTTGGAAACCTTTTAATCACCAGCCTAAGTTGCTTATAATACTTTTGCACACATTTTCTTGATTTCTACCCTGATGTGTCTGTAGGCTGTCATTGTATGCTAGACTTCCCTGTTTGCTAGATCAGAGGAACCCATATACTTTTAATCTTAAATTTTTCTGTTCTTGATCTCTTTCTGCATTACCTACCTATATGCAAAACCTTTCAGGAGTAACAGCATTCAATACTATGTTCTCCAACAGCACTAGACTTTGTCTTTGTGTACTTGCTCTTCCTTCCTCATTAACTTTAAATTCTGTCAGTTTAAGCTCTGGTACTTTAATCTGTGTTGATACTTACTTAGGGTGCAGCAATACAGCTACAAAACAGTGTATAAATAACTCCTTTTAGGCAAATTCAGGATCTATTCCATAAATGAAAAGACAGCATAAGACAAAAATTACAGAGTCAAATTTAGATGCTTACAGTATAGGTCTCAACAGCTGAGTAAGTTAACCTGTACTCCATTTATGGGCAATTTTAAGCAATGACTCATCTGATTCATTTTAGATGCCTACTATAGGCCCAAATAGCCGTGGGGACCCCCGCTGGTGAGCGGCCGCCAACGATTAACATCGATTATATCAATGTTAAATAATAAAACTTTTAACTGTTTGCTAGCTATTCAATGAAATAGGAATATGCATGACATCAATATAATACAGTTGCACATGACCTGTTGAAAAACAAAACAAAATAAAACAAAACATGACCAGTTCTTCCATTAATTTAGTTGTTGACAGACCCATTGTTAGAGCAGATTGCAGTGAGTAACCATCTGGCTTGTATGAGTAAAGACTTTCTTTAAAAGACTTTGTCTTGTGGAATTCTGCTCTTTGGAAAAGTAAGAAAAAAGCAGGAAATATTTTCTTTTGCTTTAGGTGAATTTTCCCCTTTCTGGATCTCCAGTTCTAGGGGAGAAAAGCAGCAGTGTCTTCTGTGAGCCTTCAGCATCTGTTTTTCCTGAAATACTTGTGTACAGGGTAAGTCCCAAGCAGAGATTACTTCACTAAATATCAATAATTAAAGGAGAGTGAGTGATCAAATATTAGGAAGATTTATGAGCAAGAAGGTCCTGAGATGAAACACTCTTAAAAATCCAGGCTAACACTAAACATTTTCCAATTTTTGTTGTTATTTGATGTTATTCAAAACTTTCACTCACCTGTGACATCCCAAATCACAAAATGTTCATCACCCAACTAGTGTCTAGACACCTTGCCAGCATAAGTGAGAGCACCACGTAAGTGTCAGGAGTGGTTCAGGTTAACTGATCCTATTGTTCAGAATGAGGGCAACTCACTGGAGAGAGAAATTTGCACACACATTGCAGGACTACTGCTCTCAGCTGGACAGGCTTGTCTGCACATCCACCTGAATGATGACTACTGGGTAACTCCAGGCAGTAATCCACAGTCATTGGTCCTGGGTAGTAACCAAGGACTGTAATTGGAATTTGTCAATCCATGAGAGTTAATGGTTGGACTCGATTCCAACCTAAATGATTCTATGATTCTATGATTTCCAGGAGTATTTGCTGTGCATGTTACAGCTATGTAGTCTACTTAATATGACACTGTTTTAATATCATCATGTATCAGGCTTGCAAACTGTACAGCTCAAATGGTAAGGGAAAGTTGGAAGGTGTAATCTGGAAATAATTTGTTAATCAGTTTCCAGAAGTACATTCTTCCTAATGTATGGCTGTCTATATTTTCCAAGTTTTCTGATACATATGCTGATGGGAAAATTGTTTTAAACAGTAGCTCTACTGTAGCACTGCCAATACTGGAGCCTGGGGTGAAAATTTGGAGACGTATTGTGAATACTAAGATAATACTCTTCCCCTCTCAGAAATATTTCTTGTAAAATTTAAAGTTATTCTAAAAACCACATGTGCATTGCAAATGGTCTTGAACACAAGTTTGCTACCAGAGTTAAATGACAAAAGTTTCTAAAGGGCTGTGAGGATGGGAGTACAGATGGAAATGCAATCATAAACTCTGAAGACAAGCCAGCATCTGGAAAGTCCAGAGACCTTTTTTCCTGGAAAAGGACAAAGGATGCAAACCATTCCCCTCCAATAATTATTGGGTCTGCATTCAATACAGTATAAAATACAAAGATCGATTTCCTCAAAAATACTCTTGTTGCCTTTTTATCAGGCAGGCAAACACGATTAAGCAATGGGGCCAAGCTGTCCTCTAAATTCACTATCCCTTGGCACACAGAAATAAATATCTTTTGCAACACAGATTGGAAAAATAGAGCAATTAAGATGGATGAGTTTTGCTTCTCTCTGAGGGTTTGCTGTCATCTGGCATGTCAGCTAACACTAGTCTGAGAAAGAGCAGGTATGTAAGATTTTCTTCATACCTATACAGTCAATAGAGCATTCCTGCAACCAGGAATTTCTCATTTTCACGCACTAAATTAAAATAAGTTTTCAGTCCCAGCCACTGGTCAATGATCCCACATACAGCAGAATCAGTGGACCCTTATTTCACCTGGCATGACTGGATAAATTTTAGACGATTGTGACCTTCAGTGACAGTTTTGTACAATGTTTGGTAGGTTATTTGATGCACCGATGATTTGGAAAACCCATTGTTCATCTTACTAATAAGTAATTTCAAGTTTCTGGAGAGTGTTTCACCTGCTGCACCAGATACTTCCAGATGGAGTAAATAACATACCTGAGAAGCTAAATCCTTCTTTAGACTGTTGCTGACACCAACCATTGCACTCATATAAGTTTACTGGTTCTTTGCTCCTTTTTCAGAGCTAGATAATTGTTTGTAATGTTTATTTCAGCATCTAAACATTATTTCATACATCCCATCATTCACATTTAATCAAGGAAAGAAAGCTGTCATTGCCTTTCATATAATTACTTTTAATATTAAAGAGCTATTTCACATAAGTTTATTATATTGATATCTGTAAATGCCTTTGAAAACAGACTTGCAACATGGGATATTATTCTTCAGTTCTCTATGCAGAGAAGGTAAAACTCATTTTGTATTAGGACATAACACCTTTTTCTGTGAAGGTCAACCTGGCTTGCAGATCCTCTGCTCCTGTGACTACATAGTTAATCCAACTGAAAAGATGATAATATAATAAAAAAAGTAGCAAAAAATTATGCCAGTCCACATTCAAAAGCAATTTTTTTGATTCCATGTTTTGCTATCATGAACTGCAATTATTTTGCCTAGCACATGAAAATGCAGACAAAGCAGAACTCTATTAGTGTTTAAATACTGCAGTAAGTCAGCATGCCTTGCATTCAGGTGGTGCAAAACACAGAAGATCTAAACCAAACTTTATGGACATCACTGGGAACCACCTTCAGCTATTTTTTTTTTATAGGTTTCGGTGTAAACACTGGTTCCCAATTCTTTGGTTGTATTTCAGTTTGTTTTCTTCATGTTATATTTGTAGTCTGAACCATGTTAATAGTATTAGAAAATAAGGCATATTCAATAGTTATTGATGGTGTGAATCACTCATCTGCTGTTGTGGTTTAACCCAGGAGGCAGCTAAACACCACACAGCCGT
>NW_008794621.1:300565-307116 GCF_000699145.1 Aptenodytes forsteri | reverse complement strand
CTTAGCAACAACTAAAACATCGGTGTGTTATCAACATTATTCTCATCCTAAATCCAAAACACAGCACTGTACCAGCTACTAGGAAGAAAATTAACTCCATCCCAGCCAAAACCAGGACATGTGCCAAGCTTAAACGTCTGTAATGTTTTACCCTATCCAAAACATATGCTAACACCTGGCCCCAGAGCAGATGTTCCTATTCACAATCTAATCTAGACAAAGAAATACAATGGTAAAATAAGTTAACAAAGACATTTAGCTCAGAGTACTTCATACCTGGATGTTAATAGATAGAAATCCTATTTGGTTAGGGGAGAAAAAAAGAGCATGCTTTGCTGAAACTGGATTAAAGTAACTGACATTCCCTTCAAACTAGGTTTTGTGCTAACCAATAGGTTGCAAATCTGTTTACCAGATGATCTTCTAAAAAAGCTGTGTTCACAGAGAAAACAACTAAAAATGCAACTTCTCCAGTATATGTTCCCTCTGTCCCTTATTCTGCCTCTTGACATAAGTTTGTTTCTTTCAGGCTGTTCGTTATGGAGCTTTCTCTCCTGTCTTGCAACCTGGAATTTTCTTGGGGCAGGGGTGCAGAGTTATAGAACGAAAGGCAGACTCCCATCCACTCCTTCTCCACCTCCATCTATCCTTAACACTCTGGGACCAGGAAATTCAGAATTAAGGTAATATCTTCGACACCATTTCCCCCCATTCTACCTAAAATAATTTAACATGGAAGAAGTTGCTCTTGATATTTAAACATTTTCTGGAGAAGAACACAAGGGCCATTTCCCACATTCTTTGTTACCTACTGTTCAGCTCATGACATTGAATTTAATTTCCCTATTGGACTCTGCAAAGTCTGTTGAGTAAACTAGCAAATAGGTATTTGTCAGGTGTGACCAAAATATTTCTCTCTTTCTTCACTCCTGTGAACAACAGACAGTTAAAATATATTGTATATTTATGAAGGTATGAGCACAGTCTATGGTTTTCACCTTTTTAAAATAACCTCTTCTTCTTAAGGAAAGTATTTGACTTTCAATCAAGTCAAATCTGACACCAAAGAAATCTGTTGTAAAAACATTGAATTTTTGTTGTTTTTCTCAAACCACTGTACTCCTGGCTCTTTTTAAAACTGTGTAAAAAATAATAAGCTTATGATGTTTGAGTAATCTCTGCATTTTTTTAAAGCTTAATGGCAAAATAATCTGTTCAAAACCATGGTCTACAGTCATCATCCCTTTAACTCCATGTTAAGGACAAAAGTAATCACATTAAACTGTAACATAAGCAACATAAGCAAGCAAATCTCCATCTGACAGCTGAAGGCTTTACACCTATATGTGTCAGGGGCTGATTTTTTTTCTGCAGACTGTCATATAGGCAGATTATTTTTAATATGATAGTAGCTAAATGCTAGCCACACTTACCTATTTGTATATGAGAAAGAACATTTGTTTAGGAATTTAGATACTAGGATTCAGTGCCCTCCCTGGACTGAAAGATATAAGTCCCATGTCTCCCTGAAGAATACTTGATTCCCAAATTAAAGAATACGTAATGATGACTGAAGGATAGAATATATCACAGTCTTCATCTCCTTCCTGTCTTTCATCATAAATAGTTAATGCAAGACTTGTGGGGCTAGGAAAGGGGAAGTCCAATGGAAGGCACGCTCTGTAGCTTGTTGCTTAGCTTAGTCCCTTGAAAGGAGGAAATTCTGGATTCAAGATTCTTCCTTCAGGTTCATTTTTACTTTTTGTGAAGTGACTGTTTAATGTAAAATATATTGTAGGGGAAGTCTAACTCTCTGGGTTTTAGATTACATTCTGCCTCCATGTTTTAAGAGCAAGGAGATTCAAATGCTGCGGTGTAGGCTCCTAAAACCATTACTGGACTTCACCCTTTGCCAAGTACTCTGTTCATAACTTAAAGGGAAAACCAATGGCATATGCTTTAGTCAGTAAGCTCTTTTCATTAGATTGTCAATTCCTGTAGTGTTTTATGCAGAAGGTGGCAAATTCTCTTTAGGAATATTGGTAAGTTACAAGGCTGGTGGAGAGAACAATATATAGAAATTACAGGGTATTACACAACCTTTCAAAATGAAGACATGTCAGAAATGAGTGTCTTCAATTGGCAAAAGAGATTTCAAATATTTTCATCACCATTCAAATTTATGCAAAACAAATTTGTAAAGTAGACAGAACAACTCTGAAAAAAGGTCTTTTCTTCTAAAACTACTTTATATTGCAAACCTTCCTCCTAATTATTGCTACAATTATGTGATTGCTTGAACATCCATTTATTCCCCACTTCATGCTGCTCTTCATAAATCACTAAGGAGTTTCTTTAATGTATATACTGGCAGCATGTTCAAAAATTTTACTGCTTGTTAAATACATTTCTTTTTTTAGAATGGCACGTAATTACTAAGAAATACTGGAGAAAACCTATATTACATTTCAGCCATTGATGAGGATGGATTAGCATATTCTACCTGTAAGTTATGAAGTTGATTTATCCATTAGTAACTGATTTTTTTCTGTGATTAATGACTATAGTATGTTTAGCTCTTTGGTGAATACCTGGATTTATACTGAATCAAGTGTTGAGTTATACAAGAAAGAAATCCTGGTGCTAGTGTTAACAATTTTGCACTAAAAATATTTGCAACCTATTTGGCAAAAGTTTTATATCCTAGAATAATTTTAAAAACAGCTCTGGATTAATCAATTTATCTATGCTGTGCAATTGCAATTAGATCAATTGTCTTTCTTGGCTGTAGAGTTGCATCAATTTGTCTAGGCTTACCTGACCAGAGCACACCCTGTGCTCAGGAGCTTCTATGAAGATTACTTTTCATGCTAGGTACACTGTCTCACTGTACTCCAAAACCACAGAAGTCTGGGGAATTAGTTATGTAATAGGATTTGAGAATTTCATATCCCAAACACAAATTGCTGGAGAGATGCCAAACAATCTATATTCTTTTAAAAGGGCAACGATCTTTTATTTTTTTGTCCAGAGGAAAGCATGAGATCCCTCATAAGATAGTAATATTAAGACACTGTATTGTGACTATATATAGATATTTTCACTTCACGTTTCAATCAATTTCAAGGTTTGATGACCAATAGAGCCTTCTGCTACTTAAGCTGTGGTTTCACAGTCAGGTTAACTTGGTATCTTTCCTAACAAAAATGGTACTTCTGCCTTGACTTTTATGGGATGCAAAATGGTCATGGATTTGACCCAGGTTAAAAAGTAAACATTTTTCCTCTCTGGGTTAATTTTGCCAGGATCAAACCCTGATTCACTTTGCCACATGGCTGTAACTATTAGGACCAGTACAGAGAAGGGGCCAGCACAGAGGTGGGATGTCTTCATATAACTGTAAGTGAAAATACAGAAATTGCCATCTAGGATGAGACTTATCATTATTCCTTCCTGACATGTCAGTTATAATTTATAGGGCTGGGGAGGGACCTATCTTGGTTCTCCGGCATGGCTGCCCTATCATGGTTATCAACTTCATTTCCTGCCCTCTACCTTCAGATTGGGACTGAGTTTATTGCTGTATCTGAATCCAATACTGGTCAGAATCCACTGCTTTTTTTTAGAATACTGCAATTGTTACAGGAAAACAAAGAAACAATGAAGCTTACCCTTCTAGAAAAAAAATATCCTAGCCTTTGTTAGTAAAAAGGCAGGTTATGCTTGAAAGTGTTTGATACTTTTTCTTTCTATACTCTTAGGGAAGGATTTAGGTCCAGCAATAAAAATTTTAATCTCAGATTTGATCTTGCCCAGTGTCTCCTTTCCTAAACAATCTTGATGTTTAGAAAATATAAAAAACAAGAACATGTTGGCCCAAATCCAAATTTTTCACAAATTAACCACTGAACAATTAAAAATAAACTTTTGCAAGAAAAAATTTTTACTTCACATCATTACCCATTTTTCTATCACAATTAGCAATAAATATTGATCAGAATGACATGCTGCAACAATTAATTCCATTGTTGAGTTGTACATTTATTTGTTTTAAATTTTCCTCTTCAAATTAGTTTCTCTTTATTTTTTCATGTGGAAAAGGGAGAATAGAACATTTCTGTTCTGTGTTCTTGTAAAAATATTTAGTAGCTTATTACAGTTCTTACAGTCTCAGTCTTCAAAACCTCTTAACATTTTATGTAACAATAAAGAATCTGTAGCTTGAGTTTCAGTTGAAAAACAAGAATGAAAAACTATTTTCTCTACATTTGTTTTATTGTGTTACCTTCTAACACTGTTTATTTGTTCATTACTCTTTAAGAATCCTTGAAAATATTGTGTGTGCACCTACAGTCACCTGTGCTTTATCTATAATGCTGAATAGGAGAGGTCCAGGGGCTGATTTCTAGCCTCAAGGCCAAGTGGAATGCATGAGCTGGTATCCGCGAGCCTTGCAGGCTTGTCCTGTCCCATCTGTAGCAGATTCAACCTGTAGTGAAGTAGGTAGAGTGGTCCAAAATACAGTGAGAGGGAGCTAAAAATTAAATAGTGCAGATAATTATGGGTTTCATATGCAAGCTCATTTACAGGACCTGTTATTTATCAATACAGTCATTGCCATGTACCTATGTCACAGAAAGCTTGCACTGTACATCTGGGAGCCTACACGCTGTTCTGCTGAGTCGTGCTGACAGGCAGGAGAGACTGGTCATTTTGGTTCTAATTTAGAAAGATGAATACTGAATGTCAGTCTAAGGTGGAAAGCACTAGAAAAAGAGCCAGGAAGTTAAATCAAGATTTGTCTTTATAAAGTCATTTCCAGCAGAGATCTTTATAGCTAATCCACTATTGGCCACAATTAATCCCTAACCAGAAGGATAACTGGGAACTTAGAAGGCATACTACTATACCGCAAGATGGATAATAATTACATTATTCATTAAATTATTAAAAATAATTGCATCATTAAATCAAACCAATCATTTATATGACTAAAAATGTAGGTTGGCTCAAGGGAAGGGATGAGGCCCAGCTTTTTAAAGGAGTTTTGCACAGGAGTTAAATAGCTATGTACTTGGGAACAGTGGTTCTGAACGGTAGAATAATACTCTATGCATGTTGTGTGTGAACGTGTATGTGATAGGAATATGGGAACAGTGTGAAAGACTTTTTTTGCACTGTGCAAGATTTTAAATAACTAGCTTCATTGTAAAACCTGCAAAGCTCATGACAGAAGGACAAGTAACACGTGAAAGTTACCTTTAGGAGATTATTCATTAAAGGGCTTCTCTGTCCTGGGTGCTTATGATAATAAAAACACAACAATGAGAATGAATCGAGAAAGCTACAGCTGAGATGTCACCAGTGGATACAGAAACAAACAAACGAAGGAAAAGGCAAGCTTGAAGTTAATCAAGAGAGGACAGAAAAATAAATGAACTGTGAGACATATTTAAGTACCATAAACATTTGCCATAGTGTTGATTTGCCAGGAAAACTTAATCATTACAGGGGCTACACCCCAGGCATACACTTGAGACTAAATAATGAGCAAATTTAGTCAATGAAACAAGTGAAAGCAAGGTTTCCCCAAGAGAAGAGACAGGAAATCTATTCCTTCCCAGCAAAATGATAAATAACCTACCATTAATGTCCCAATGGAAAATGCTACAGAAAGGTCATAATGTAATAGCTTATTCCTGGCTTTCCAATAAATGGTAAAAGAAAAATAATATTAAAAAAAAAAGAACTTTTACCATAATAAGAAAAAAATAGAAAAACGGAAAGAAAACAGAAAAGCTGTGTATACAAGATTTTGTAATAACTCCTTGCCATGGAAGTGTACCTCTTCAGTGAAATTGTTGGCACTGCCATTCTGCCCTCTGTGGAGGTCCAATTCCTTCTTATTTCCAAAAGAAATGGTTATTACTTGAATAAAACTAGGCTGAAAATTAGAAGGCTTTCCTGTACCTTAAAACAAGTGAGATTATAGAATAGCTTTCCCAATGAAGTAATGAGAACAGCCAGCTTCATTGGTTTTCAGAGGCATGTTATCTGAATAGGATTGGTTACAGGGTTCCTCAACCCAGGAGATACTTTCCACTCTTTTTAAGAAGTTTTAGTTCCAATGATGGGGCCATTTTGTTCATTCTCAGTAGCCATTGTTCCTACTAACTAAAATGCCCTGTTAGTAGCTTTAAAATTCAGTCCCCTGTACAAAGAGGGAAGAGAAAGTAGGCAGGAGGTCTTTTGATTTTAGCTTTACAGAAATGCAAACAGTACACATACTCACTAGAGAGCTCATATTTGCAGATTTGGAAAGAAGAAGACATCATGAATAGCAGGGCAGAAGACACTGCAAAGAATTTAATTTTGTTGTGGTTTAACCCAGCAGGCAGCTAAACACCACACAGCCGTTCGCTCACTCCCCACCTCCCAGTGGGACGGGGGAGAGAACCAGGAAAAAAAAAGTAAAATTCGCAGGTTGAGACAAAGACAGTTTAATAGGACAGAAAAGGAAGGGAAAATAATAATAATAATAATAATAATAA
>NW_008794621.1:296312-300200 GCF_000699145.1 Aptenodytes forsteri | reverse complement strand
CCCCCCACACGAAGACAGAAATATTTGTTGGGAGTTGTTCCCCCCCCCCCCCCCCAGCCACAACATGGTTAAACTGACCTCATAGACAATGCCCTTGCTAGCACCGCTAATTATATCACTTGCAACAGCGTTAGAAGAACTATGATAATTGGCACAACATGATGCATTCAAGAGGGTTTTTTCCTATCTGCACACTGTACCAGCTGTAACTTGAGGAAAAGGGACGTTTTTGCAGTTTCAGTGAACTGCCCACTGAACTTGGCATGTCTAATTTCTCTATAATTATCAAGAAAAGTCTCTGCTGAAAGATTTTGTTCTTTTACTTTTGTTAGACACAGGTACATGTGGCTTCTAAAAGGGAGATTTTTCCATCCCGATATCCAATAACTTCATGCATTTAATAGCATCTTTTCACAAGACATGTCTGTGATTGCTTTGATGTATAAAGGAAGGTAGTTATTTAGCTAAGAACAAGCAAGCAAAAAGAAGGGAACCTTTTATTCACATAAAAAGTTGTCACTCATTTCATCATTGGTACAAGCTGATAGCATTTTGTTTTCCAAAGTAACATCAACCATTCATGTTTGCCAGAGAGGTTCTGAAATATATGCAGGCTATCCAGTGATCATAGGTACACTGAAAATTTATTTTCTGTATTAAAGAACTTTATTCCCACTGAATATTAGAAGAACCATACTGAGAGCAACCAAAGGTCCATAAAATCTTCAGGCAGTTAGTAGCAGGTGCTTATGAAAAGAGAGTAAGAACAAGCTAAGTGCAGAACAATGTTTCGCAAAATATTTGCTCTCAGCTTCCAGCTATCAACTTACCTATCTGAGACAGAGGCTGCATTTGCCTGGGTGTGTTTAATAGCTCTTGACAGACATTTCCTCCATGAAAGACATTTTCTAATCGTTTATGAAACCATTTATGCTTGTGTTACATAAAGAATTGAATGGCAGTGAACTCCCAAATTAAATTTGTTGTGTGTGAAAAAATATTCTATAGCAATTGTCTATTTTTTTATTGTGAAGAACAGCGACCAATATTTTCTAATACCTTCTCTGTGGCAGCCATGATTTTATAAAATTCTGCAATATCCCTCCCATCATCTGGCTCTTCTTCAACTGATGAGTCCTTATCTAATTGACCTGTTCTCCTGCAGAAGCCACTCCATCTGATGGTCCTTTTCTCCTTATTTTATACCTTTGTGTAACTGGTTGCATCAGGCTGTAATGGAGGATACTTCAAATCGTGGAACCATGTAAAAAAGAGGCAGAAGAGCACTCTTCATTATATGGCCAGAAAGCAAACTGCTTTGCCACAAGTTTTGAAAAAGCAGCTTGTCTACACGGCCACAATATATCAACAGAAACCACACCTACTATATCATTGCATTATTTGCCTGTGGAGTCCACTGTCTGCATCACATCTAGCCATATTAAAACAATAGCAGAATTTGCAGTCAGGAAGAAACTACAACATTCTGACATTTTGTTTCAACTGAGTGGAAAGAAAAGTAGGAATACAAGTAAATGTTTTCTGATCAGCAGAATTTCCCTCTATGCGATTTCAGAAGTCTCAAAAAGTTTTATGATCGTGCTTCACTTTGATAAGTATAAAGCACTTCTTTGATGCAAGGTAGTACTTCCTTTTGACTTTAACACTTCAGCTTTTGTTTATATTCATATTAATTATACAAAACAACATTAAGGTCAAAATGCAAAAGTCAGAGGAAAGTACCTTGACCTTGTCAGAATGAAGTATTTCAAAGCTAACTAGAAAAAATTTCAACAGTTTGTTAAAATTTTTCATTAAAATGAATATGTTTCCACAAAACATTTGGACTTCAGCATATTTTGAAAGAATACTGTTCTCACATCAAATGTTTGACTAGGAGTAATTATTATTCTCTCCTTCCTACACATAGGTGTTGTCAAGAAAAAGCGTATTTCCTATTAAATAAAATGCAGAGAGGCAGAGAGACTGAAGTACTTAAATGATCCTTGAGGAACCCTTAAGGACCTTAAGGCCAAAATTTAGATGGTGAAACCCATCCCAGCTTCTATCTAAAGCTTAAAGTGCCTGAAAGCTCCGAGAAACAAGCATAGGAAAACCTTGTTTATAAGTTTAGGATACTATATTCTTAGTGTTTAACTTCACACCCCCCTCACCAGAGATGACTACTCTGCAACGAAACTGGTAGAAGGGAAGGTGGATCCTTACCTCGGCTACTTAAGTTCTCCATGATTTATATTAGTTTAAACTGGTGTAGGAAATGAGCCTACATGAACAGCAGTGTTCACCATTACATTGCCTTTGACACAAGGCTGGTGTAAGCCACTCCAGTCCTCCCTTGCTCCTTTTTGTCGGGTCTTGCACTACTGCTGAAGCTCACAGCTTGCCCTGAACTGTGCAGAGCAGCAGTTCTTTGGAGTTCTTGAAAATTAAAAGTAACAGGCTGGGACAGTGTGAGGACTGTCAAAATCTGACATTCACGTAACTTTATCCTATAACACCAGTCTGAAAAACCTGGGACTTCAGGGGCTATTTTTAACCATGGTCTGGTGTGTGCAAACCTACACAGACTGCTTCTACCAGCACACCTGATGTGACAAATCAAGAAGGGGGAAAAAGCAGGAAAGGCCAGGAAAGGGAGGGTGCCTAATTAGCAGTACTGCTGAAAAAAAAGTTTGCGAAACTACATCCTCAAGCCCTGCTACAGCTAACTGCATGATACTGGACTGAAGCTTAACCAGGGAGTCCTCTGGGGGCAGTCAGAGAAGTCTGACTGAGGACTGCCCTCAGTCCTGCCCACCACCAGCCACCATTCCCAGCACCTCCATTTGACTAGGCTACAACCCTGTGCTGAGAAAAACTAAAATGGCAGAAAAAAAGGGGAGGCACATAGTTTTGCAGCAGTTAGCATACTGAAACAGCTCGTGCAAACTCAGTGTAGAAAGGGGAGGCAAAGAGGTGGTGGGCTGGACCACAAGAAGCCCCACAGCTCCCTCCCTGCCAGCCCCGCAGTTGGTCTCACAGGTAGGCCACAAACTACCTGATCTGCAGTTCATAGATTACGGTCAACATACTCTACAAAGCATTTCTGAAAGTGCCATGATTAATCTGTTTGGCTGCTTTAGCTCCTAGAGTCTCATTGCCCAAGTCAGAGCTTTGGTAAAGGCTCAGCCCAAGCGTGGTAAGATGACCACATTGCCCTTTTTATGGCCAAGTGGGAGAGGGTTTCTAGCAGCCTGAATAGAACATGTTGAAACTTTTTGCCCGGTTTAGCATGATAATATAATATGAAAAAGCTGAACAGCAAAACTTTAGATGCTGCTGCTAACATTTGTTTAGTTTTCTTAATTAACATTTCCTGCTGCACTACATAGCAAGAAACAACATATGTTCTGTGAGCTCCAACTGTTCTCCACCCACCTTCTTTCCCACAACAAAAACAAAGGGGAAAAATGTAGAGCTATTTCACTTACGCATAACATATTTTTTGGATATCTACCTAATCTTAGGCAGACAAGTTTCCAAAATGCAGTGTTGAAGTTTTTGTTGAATTCTGGAACTTTTAATGAACTTCTTTCTTCCTTCTGAGGTTATCTGGTGCATACATCTTGTCCCCCTTTATTAATAAAAAAGCAAAACGTTCTAAGTATAATTTGAGCACCAAAACATTTTGCATTTCTGAGGCAACTAAAGGTCTCCAAATGGTACCAAAAAGGTGAAGAGGTATCAGAGACTAGTGGAGTTATTCCAACTACTGCTGCTTTGCTAATTGCTTTGCCAAAGAGGGTTTCACTGAGCTGGATGGCTTTCATAGAATAATAGAATAGTTTGGGTTGGAAGGGACCTCTAAAGGTCATCTAGTCCAACCTG
>NW_008794621.1:292448-294153 GCF_000699145.1 Aptenodytes forsteri | reverse complement strand
CTTTTCTTGTTGCCCTTGATGTCCCTGGCCAGATTTAATTCTATCAGGGCTTTAGCTTTCCTAACCTGATCCCTGGCTGCTCAGACAATTTCTCTGTATTCCTCCCAGGCTACCTGTCCTTGCTTCCACCCTCTGTAGGCTTCCTTTTTGCTTTTAGTGTTGTCCAGGAGCAAGTTGTTCATCCATGCAGGCCTCCTGGCGTTTTTGCCTGACTTCCTCTTTGTTGGGATGCATCGCTCCTGAGCTTGGAGGAGGTGATCCTGGAATATTAACCAGCTTTCTTGGGCCCCTCTTCATCTATGGTGGCAGAAGATTGGGTCTTCTCTGATTTTTACTAGTGCAAAAGAAGAAAAGAGTTAGCTCTTTGGGACTTAAGTGGACCTCACACGTTATTTATAACCTGTCTGCATATGACTGTGTCTGCACAGTTTGATAAAATTCTCACATAGAGAGTAGACTTGCTTTCTCCTGCTCAGGCATGACTAGAACAGATTGTTCAGAATCACTCCTGATTTTAATCATGTTGTGATTATTACTTGCAGTCAGTGGAAACTGCCAGGGCAAAAAGTCTAGCTAGAACAATTGCTCAAAATTTATTTATTGTGATCTGAGGGCTTCCTTATGGGAAAAAAAAAAAAGAAAGAAAGAGAATAATACAATATAAAAAGTTCACCAAGTTGAGAATTAGGTAGCAAGTCTTGAAAATTAGAAAGAAACCCTTCCTTCTTTATGGAGAATAATTTTCACGTGATGGGAAATGTCTCTTACAGACATTCAGCCAGGCATTTGTGCAGAGAGAAAGACAAGCTTTCCTCCTGATTAGTGAGATCCTTGAGAGTCTCTGCACTGTATCATGGTTCTTGTTTCACACTGAGACAGTCACTGAAACACATTTTTCTGAGGAAATTATAAACATAATGAATCTCTTTAGAAGAATAATATATCTCTTGATACTGCACATACCCTCTGTGATTCTTTCATGTTTGTTGCTTGCGTTTGCTTTCTAAGGCACATAAAAATAAATTGGTATATTTGTCTGTTATTCTAGTACCATCTAGCAGTTTTCCTCAACTACTTCAGTCCTACATGCCTGTCATGCATTACCTGTCTCCATACTTAACTGTATCACTTGCCACATCTTTTAGGTCCTTTTATCACATCTCAGACTAATGTTCTGAATTTTTTTTCTTCATATTTCTCTAGCTCTACTTTGACTGCTAAGGTACATTTACGGTGTTTGCTTGCATTACTTTTGTAATTTTTTCTCTACAGTTTTGAATGCACCTCTTTTTCATGTTATGAAATGTTCTGCTTATTAGAAAATATCTATGATGTTTATGTTATCAGTAATGATATTCTCAACTTGGAAAAGGCTTTTATATAAAAGTTGGTAGGTGTATCAAAAAAATCTCTTGCTATTCAAATTGCAGTCCTGGAAAAAATAACTTCTAAACATTTGTTAGACTTAAAGCTTATTCAAAAACATTAATTGAGAGCTGCAAAATGTGCAAAACTGCCAAACTTACATGCTTTGTCTTCCAAATAGAAAAAAGTTATGTGCTGCCTACTTAGTAGACAGCACAGTTTAAAGGCCCAAAACCTAAATATTTGTTCATCTTTCCTTGGATTTTATCAGTATGGCACAAACGTATTTCAATTAGGGGAGTATATTTATGTGTGTAAGATACTGTACTGAGAAATATCT
>NW_008794621.1:290211-292425 GCF_000699145.1 Aptenodytes forsteri | reverse complement strand
GGTGTTTAGGCTTGTCTGTAATATAGTGAGAACATCTTGTCCTTATAAAGTGTTCAATGGACATCTTTATGCATTATAATTATAGCTTTATTTTCCCATTGGACAATTCATACAGAAATGATTCCTGGATATAAGTGGGTGCTATATTGAAGTGACGTGCAGACATACTTCAAAAAAACCAAAAATAATAGGAGGAGCTGATAAAGTGCCAGCCATAATATTTGCTTTTGATTTCTTTGGTCACTTTCTACCTAAGTGTGTCTTCATTATACTTGTTTGCAGTGGCCTATTAATATTTAGAAACTGTGATGAGGTTTTCTGCTTATGTTGGTAATCCTTTATCTGGGAAATAGATGATAATAGCCAATCATAACAGCGAATTTTTCTCTGCAGTATTATATCAAAGCCATTACTCTTTAATCATCTCTATTCTTGTTCTTCATTGACAGCTATTGTGAAACATCAGGCCAGTTATAGTATGAAGTAAAGAGGTGGTACTCTACTGTATATGCTTTATATTCTCATTCTTAACATTTATTCCCTACTATTTTTAGATAACTGTTACGTGAGCAGTACTCACTAAAGACCTCATTCAGAATCTGTTGATGTCAAGAAACAAGCTTCAGAGGGTTTTTGAAAAACGCCCTTATATCAGAAGTCAGTTCTGTAACATTTACTCAGGTCAATAATAATTACTGGGATATTATAATGAGATTTACATATTTGAAAAGTTTTAGGGTGAGGCCTCTTACATAGGAAAGGTTACCTCCTTTACACTGAAACTGCTGATTTCTTGAGTTTAAGGGTATTCTTTTATGTAGCACTTACTCAGAACATTTTCTCAATTTCTGTGTAGGACAGATGTAATTACTGTACTTGGCAATATATAAACAGCTTTTCTGTGTGGTAGATAATGTCCCATTGCCTCTCACAATTTGTAATTTCCTTCATTGTCTCCAATGGCTTAAGGAACTAGACCTGTTTGACTATCATTCAGTTAGATAAATACAGTTAATGTAAATCACTGAAAAACACCTCTATGTTAGATGCAATATTTGCTTTCATCTTCCTTCATTAATTGATTTTTTTATTTGTAGTTCAGGAGTCTGATACACTGGCACTAGCTTATGTTACGTGTTGTTAAAAACATGTTCAGACATATTACATTTTAAAACAGAGATCCTACAAAATTTTTATTCTGTCTAAAACATTTCCAAATCCAGAACTACATGTTTTATTATTCATCTTATTTACTGACATGCTCCTTCCTGAAAAGTAAGATTCATTTTTTATTCAGCTCTACACAGCCATCCAGCAATCTTTGATGGCCAATTCAGTTCAATTCTATTGAAGTTGTTCTTGTTGTCATCTTCTTCTTCTTCGTCATCTTCTTCTTCTTCTTCTTCTTCTTCTTCTTCTTCTTCTTCTTGCTCTGTGTTCAAATGGTATTATCAGATCCCTTCGTATCTTCTGACAGAATACATATATTCAATGTTCTTAGCCAATGTTGTTTTATTAGTTACTAAGGCAAAACTTGTGGTTTTCCATTGGTACTAAATCTATACTGAAAGCTTCATCATTTCAGAGTTCGATTTTTAAAAATGGAGTCTGTGTGGCTGAAAATTGTACCCAGGCTCCCCATCTAATGTTTGAAAAGGGTTAAGTATCTAAATGTTGGATACATTTGAAAAAAACCCCACCAATCCCACAACATGCTGAGTGATCATCACCCTACATTAGCCAACTGAGAAATGTGAAGACGGTAGGACATCTTAAATCACACAACTCTATGGTTCTCAGTGGTACTGGGTACAGAGTCACTTCATTTGGGATATGTGCCTTGAGTCTCTTCCCCAAAGGTAGATATTTGTGCCCTCTGCTTTTCATCCTTAAATTAAGCTAGTCTTTTTTCTTCCAAAGCACATCTGGAAGAAGAGGAAACTAATCAGATGTCCTGGTTTCAGCTGGGATGGAGTTAATTTTCTTCCTAGTAGCTGGTACAGTGCTGTGTTTTGGATTTAGGATGAGAATAATGTTGATAACACACCGATGTTTTAGTTGTTGCTAAGCGGTGCTTACACTAGTCAAGGACTTCTCAGCTTCCCGTGCCCTGCCAGCGAGAAGCTGGGAGGGGGCACAGCCAGGACAGCTGACCCAAACTGCCCAAAGGGATATTCCATACCATGTGACGTCATGCTCAGTATATAAACTGGG
>NW_008794621.1:282809-284166 GCF_000699145.1 Aptenodytes forsteri | reverse complement strand
GGTGGGGAGTGAGCGAACGGCTGTGTGGTGTTTAGCTGCCTGCTGGGTTAAACCACAACATCTAGTTAAGAGCAATCATTCAGAGACAGAACAGATTCAGTTCCCTTTTGCCCTGATATGGCTTTGGATACTTCAGGCAAATGGAGTGAAAACAAGTTTCTTAAAAATTGGATGAGAACTTGGGCATAAATTTATTTTTAAATGGGTGCTAGGTTTTTGGTTGGTATGTAAATGCTCAGGATAATTTCGTAGATCTACATCAAAGCTTTCATATCTCATAATTCAACATTAATCTTAATGACATTTCATTTCCTAGCCCTTGCTTAATGTTAATACAAAACCACAACACATTACATTCTCAGTTCAGCAGAATGAATTACCTCTAATCTATTTTTATGTCTCCTGCTGACCCATATGGTTAGTATCGAAAAATAATTATAAGCCTGATTAAAGCTTGATCTAACAAAAATAATGATCTTTAGCCTGCATCTTATTTAATACCTGCACTTCTTTTTCTTTAATTCCCTTTAGACTTAGACTTGTTCAGTCTCATTTTTTCTAGGTGAAGATGACTGGCTTATTATACAGCATGCTTCTCTGCATTTTTCTGAATATTACTCTGGCTTATTTTAATGTTAGAAATACTAAATCTCATAAGCATTCCCATAGACTTGCCAACTAATTCCAGTAGAACAGGAAGAGATTTCTTAAAATTATTAGGAGTTAATCAAGATACTAAGTCATCCTAGTGTAGTAGTCTTCTGAAGATTTTCCACTGAATAAGAAAATTCAGCACATGTATTAATAAAAGATGCTGGAATTATAGTAAACAGCCCTGATGTCCCAAAGCCCCAGATGGAATAGCAACATTTGGAAAAGAGAAAAAAAAAAAGATAGACAAACTAAGAGCTATTTTTTCAGGGAAAATAATAAGCTGATTCCTTACTGCAGTATAATTAAGTGCTCCCATAGATCTGTGATATCTTAAAAAAAATTAATGTTATTTTAATCTTGGACCATAAAAAAGTTATTGAAACAATGCACCACGTAGTCACTTGAGAACAAAATGAGGGCTCTTTCAAAGGTGTTGTAAATAAGGTGCTCCTCCAAGAGCTATTATAAAACAGTTAACTTTCTTGGCTTACTATAGAAATTATTCTTCTGACTTTTTTTTAGATGTCTTTTACAGAGTTTTTTTCAATATCTTCACCATGTGCACTCTCTGTCTCTTTGTTTCTTACTGTTGTGGTTTAACCTGGCAGGCAGCTAAACACCACACAGCCATTCGCTCACTCCCCACCCCCCAGTGGGATGGGGGAGACAATTGGGGGGGGGGGGGGGGAAAACTCAGGGGTGG
>NW_008794621.1:273765-278848 GCF_000699145.1 Aptenodytes forsteri | reverse complement strand
TATTCCATCCCAGGTGCAGAATCCGGCATTTGGACTTGTTCAATTTCATGCCGTTGATGATTGCCCAATGCTCCCATCTATCTAGATCCCTCTGCAAGGCCTCTTGTCCCATGAGAGAGTCAACAGCACCTCCCAGTCTGGTATTGTCAGCAAACTTGCTAATGGTGCATTCAACTCCTGCATCCAGGTCATTGATAAAAATACTGAACAGAACAGGCCCTAGGATTGAGCCCCGAGGAACACCGCTGGTGACTGGTCACCATCCAGATGTAGCCCCATACACTACATCCCTTTGAGCCCTGTCATTCAGCCAGTTCTTCATCCAGTGCACTGTGAACCCACTCATCCCACAGTTGGACAACTTGTCCAGAAGGATGCTGTGAGGGACAGTATCAAAAGCCTTACTACAAGCAAAGTGAATTGGGTTCTGTGTGATTAGAATATGCAAACCAAACACTATGAGAGCACACAGTGTTTGCTCACTTATCCACCAACAAGAGGGAACAAAGACGTCAGCTGCAGGTAGCTGAGCATGCCATTTGATAGGACAGGACAAAGAGCCCAAATCTGCTGCATATTGGGCTGCTCCACAATCACTTGCAGGCATACTACATCACCAAACCTGGCTGTGGATGTTGGGTTAAAAATATAAAAAACCCAAAAACCCAAAAAAACCCAGCCCTACACTGATGAAGAGCATGAGGAGGATTAATTTTTTTTTTTTTTTAATATAGAACAATAAATAAATTCAGTCTGGATGGAAATATACTTGAGTTTATACGCTGGTGCAACATCATAAATTGTTTGTTGACTTGTCACTTGTGTTCACCTATACCTTCTAACTAACTTCCAACATTTCATTCTGTAGGGTTTTCTTTTCTTAAAGCTATGATTCCTGGAATTTCAGGAATTTTACCTCCAGTTAAAAGGATTCTTACCACAAACAAAATTGGCTAAATTTTTGTACTCTACTTTGAATGAAGTATTAATCAAACCCCTTTAATTAAATTTTCCTACCTTTCCATTCATTTAACTATAGTCCTGCATTGAAACAGGGATTTCATTAACATAGTAAGAGTGGTAGTTTCTGAGACTGATAATTAAATTGAAAGATTTATTTTATATTTATGACATGGTAAGATGCTAACCTAAGTCCTAGCATTTCTTTTATCTTTTAGAAGACCTTTCTAAAATGGGGTTTACAATGAACTCACTAAAGAACTTATATTTATTATGTGTCTCAAATTAGCCTAAGACATACTGAATACAATTGTGCTTCACTTATACTAAATAATAAGCATCATGAAGAAATGGATGTTTTTCAATTTTTTTTAATGGCTCCATAAGACTGACTTCAGAATTTATAAAAGGACGGGTTATAACATCAGCTTTAGCAACATATACTGGTGTGAAAATAAGCATCTTTTTTTTTTAAGTTCATTATTGAAAACTGTCTAATTTTCAGGAAAGAAGGCAATTCAGTATTTTGCTCAGGAGTGAAAGCACACGCAAACATTAGTTGTCAGTTTCAGAAATGTCATTCAAACATTTAAGAGCTTTGTGGATTCCAAGTCCATAATATGTATTCCACAGTCACCTAATTCTGGATCAGTCATATTAATCTCAGCCATAATTACATGTCACTGAAGTGTCCATTTAAAATAGTTGTCTAGGCTTCCTTTGTAGTCAATAAGAGAGAGAGGCATCTCTAGAGAGCCATTAATCTTAGGCACCGTTCTCAAAATAAGATGCATTCCCCCCCTTGGAGGTCTGTCCGCTGCATGCAAAGGGAATTTATGCTAAACACCTAAATCTCTGTGAGATGGAAGGAGTGATTCAGTTGTGTACACATATGCAGCCAATGGCACCTGAGACACCTTTGGTTATACAAGATGTCTTTCTGCAGCTGGAAGATTCAATACAGAAGTTACAGAATCTGTACCCTTTGAGAGTGGTAACGTTGGCCATACCAGATAACCTAGGAGCACTAAGCTGGTCTCAAAAGACACTAGATGCTAATGTTTAGTTCATGTGACTAATTTCAAAGCTTTTATACATCTCAGGGCATCTTCATCCAGAGAAATAGGTTTTGGAAGAAAAAAACTGTAGTTACCTCTGCACTGTTCTTTCCCCAAGTTGCTGAAAAGCAACACTGATTTCATAACCTGTTAGGGAACAAGCCTTTTGATTTAACTTTCTCGTAACAGGACTGCAGCCTTTTCAGAAATGTGGGCATGTGTGTTTGGGGAGACAGGTGGAGAGAAGAGCTTCAAGTCTTCTACTGAGGCAGGGACAAGGAAGAACTTAACCACTGGTTCATTGTGTCATTAATTCTCTTTCTTTTCCAGTAAATAATCCTTTGTTAGAGCTGTTTTCTTGCCCCACCCCCGCAATCTCAATTCCAGCCTGGCAAATTTACAGGTACGATTCATTTACCTTCAAATTCTGGCTATAATCCCATCCTTTAACCTTCCAAACACCCCCTTAGGACAAAGGAATTCCTGTGCTCAAGAGAAACTAAAAGTGAGAAATCAGGAAGTATATCTTGAAAGGTTTCATCTCTCACCAAATCTGTTTCTCAACGAAAGGCTTTTTTGGAATCCCATTTTTGTCTTGCATTTGCATTCTGTTTTGCTTTCATGGTGTCTCTTGATGACATCATATGAGGATTCATCTCATCAGGAAATCTAATATGTAAGTCTTTGGGCTAAATATTGTAGTTATGCAGGCTGCGTCTAACAGAGAGTTAAGTACTCACAGGTTGATTCCATCTGGGTGTCCAAGACTGACAGAACGAATCACCCTCAGGAAGTAGCTCTCCTTCCATTGGCTACATGAGGAGCCTCAACAATTGACTATTGCATACCTAAAGTTAGGTGAGCTAAATCTTGTCTATAGTGACTTTATCACAATTGTTAATTCTTTGTGTGTTGCTACTTGTAACTCCAAGACATCTGAGTTGTTATCAGTCTAATGGGTGAGGTGACAAAGGTAAAAAGGTAAATCAGTTTCTGAGTTTCTTCCTTTCTGCAGTCCTATGCCTTTCACAGTCTGATGCTCCTTGGAAGTTTCAAAGAAGCATTTATCAGTTGTTAGCTCTTGCCCCTGACTTTCTGTGTGGTTTATATTTCTCAGACACCCTTTTTCATCTCCTCCTGATATCTTCCAAATACAATCAGGTTGTCAAAATAAATTAAGATCTCTTCCACAACATTCTCCACTGCATATGAAAATGCACAGGAGTCCCAATTATGCATGCAAATGCAGATCCAAAAGGAAAATGTCTTTTTTTTTTTATTGAATGACTGCTTTGACTGTTTTGACTACTTTTAAACAGTACAGCCAGCCATCTGGGAACATTTGTTTGGGAACCTTTTTCAAACTCAATGCACTCATTACAAAGCCTAAATGGTCTTCCTTTTGGAAGGAAGGCAAAGGGCAGGAAATTCATGTCTTACTGAAGTTTTTGATTAGCTCAAACTGATGCAGTTAGAGATAACATTACTACCTAATCAAATTATGCCTCCTAATATGACAATGCAGGACACATTAATTGAAAAATAGCATTACACAGGTGTAAAGAGGCAGATTTTGCTAACTTGGTATTTCCACAGGCTCGAATATAGAACTTTTAAAAAGTAGACTAGAATTAGAAAATGAAAGCCGCCTTGCATTACATAGTTGCAAATAAGTACAAGTAAAATGTTAGCACACATTTATCATATGAACATTGCTCATTGAAACTCTGAACATCAACAAGTGACAGAAATCAAGTACTTGTTTTTAGCTCCTGAAGAGCAGAAATAATTAATGGATTTAATTTAAGTCTAGTGTATAATCTGAAAAAGACCCCCACAAAAATCTATAAGAATTCATGGTTTCATACTGACAAATGCATCTTAGAGGATTATAATAGTTGTTATCAGTAGAATCATAGCATCAATACCCAGATGGTGGATTTTCTATTCTGAATAAAACTTTTTTTTTAAATTTTGGTGTCCTAGTGAGATCTGTAGCTTATTTACTTTAAGGAACATAATAAACTGTTCTCTGGCTTAATATATAATAAACTATGCCTAGTAATGTCTCACCTCCTACATCAATGACCAAACATAGCTACTGTAAAAGTTTTATTATCATCTTGATGGCTGTGATGTCCATTAATGGACTAATACTAGACACTGTATAGACACAAACCAAAACCACACTCTCTGAATAAAAAAAGCACAAAATTTATCTCAGGGAACAAAAGCAGGATGTGCATAGATAGACAAGAATGTCCAAGGTTCATATAAATCAACTAGGCAATATTGAGCATGACAGAAACACCTGACAGAAATTATGTCAGTGCTCTACTGCCTATTGATAAGTCGTTATTTCTAACAGCTCTCAGCAAAAGAAACTTCTGAAGTTGGATTTTAAGGAATATTGAATACTGAGGTTGCTTTGTGGTTGTTTAAACTGGGTTCCTCCTAAGCCTGGCCAGACTAGGAGAAAGTATGAAGATGTTTGAAAATTCAGCAAATAATAGACTATAAAGTTTGCATTAGCAAAAGAGACAGGTAGAGTGAGAAAAGAGTAAGACAGCCTTGAAAATGAAGACAAATTATTTGTGTGGGATACAAAGAGCAAGTGAGTCAGATAAACTGAAAGTGCTGAAACATTTAGCTTAGAAGATGACAGAAATTAATTAGGAGAGTAAAAAAATCAGTACTGTGGGGAGATTTCTGCCAGAGATATTCCTGAATGCAGGAAGAAATTCATGGCCTGGTAGAATTTACAAGAGGAAGACACTAAGAGCAATGACTGATAGGCTGGAGTCAGTGTATCATGGATGCGAACTGAAATGCAACCATATATTTGCAATCTATGTCTGACTCTCATGCAGTCACTTCTCTCCATCATTTGTACCAGTGTCGTGGTTTAATTTCAGTCGGCAACTAAGCACCACGCAGCCGCTCGCTCACTCCCCCCCACCCGGTGGGATGGGGGAGAGAATTGGAAGAGCACAAGTTAGAAAAAACTCGTGGGTTGAGATAAAAACAGTTTAATAATTGAAATAAAATGATAATAATAATATGAT
>NW_008794621.1:269431-272759 GCF_000699145.1 Aptenodytes forsteri | reverse complement strand
AGCAGTGAATGAATTCCTTGTTTTGCTTTGCTTGCGCGTGTGGCTTTTGCTTTACCTATTAAACTGTCTTTATCTTAAACCACGAGTTTTCTCAATTTTACCCTTCTGATTCTCTCCCCCATCCCACTGGGAGGCAGTGAGCGAGCAACTGTGTGGTGCTCAGTTGCCAGCTGGGGTTAAACCACAACAACCAGACAGCTAAAACAGTCTACTTGGAGACAATCTTAAGCTAGTGAGGAGAGAGAAGTGTTAGAGGCTGTATCAGTCAGAAAAAGGATAGGAGACACAGTATTGCAGGGAAAATCTGCTGTCAGAGCTACAGTGAGCTACGCTCTTGGAATTTAGTATTTACAATAAAGAAAACCCCTCCAGAAAGTCACTTGCTCAATAACCATGTGTTGCTAAGTGAAATTAAGAGACAAGACTAATGAGCTAATTATATGAATCTTCCCACAGTGAAATTTAAACCAGTGCAAGAGAGGTTTGAGGCCATACAATCAGGAGAATGCTCAATCTTACCTTTTTAATTTGGTACCCAGCTTATTTACAAAATAGTTAGTATTACGGATACCATCCCCTTATGACTTTTTAAAGAAAGTTAGTAATTTTTTGGCCTTGAATATAAGGATCTCTAACAGATTCACTGGAAAAGCTGGTTAAAGCAGTAGAAAGTAGACATTGATGACAGGTTGTCTATGTAAAATTGCTTCTCAAAACCAGAATTACCTCTCCACAGAGAGTAAAAGACACTTTTCTGGAATTGGAATGCAAAAATTGTTTACAAAAAAGGGGAGATACAAAGAAATTGCCAAGTGAGATGTAACTCATTTAGCTAATTTTTACTTTTATGGCTGAAAATCTAGTGATAACAATTAATGTGTGAAGGAGTACCATGATGGAACCAGTAAGAATCACAGCAGATTCAGGTCAGAAAGAGCATACCAGGACACTATGAATTATAAGCTACGTACCAATAAAAAACATCAGAGGAATAATACAGGATAGTTGAAATAATTGGAAGTTTAATCACTGGCAGGAAGCTAAGAAGAAGAGTGGCGAACACCAATATGAGCAATGATAAAATGAAAGAAAGAAAGTTGCTGTTTGGAGTGTGAATTTAGTGCTCTGAAAAGATGTTTGGTAGGCTGAGATATTTATTTACAGAGTGGGGGGACACAGTCAGCATCAGCACTGAATTCCTCACACAGTCCTGCCAAAGCGTCTCTGAGTTTTCTCATAGAAAGTTTATGACATTTTTCCCAAAGTTCTTTGGGTACCAAAGTTGGGATGCAGATGTCTAAAGCTAATGACTATATTTGGCCATAGGGCTTCATAACCTGTGAAGAGAAATGTGAATTTTAACAGCACAATTAGTCCCGAAGGAGACATGAAATGAATTTTTCTCTGGAAGTAACTAACTTTTGTCAGTGAGTTGTCAATGAGAGAGCCAAAAGTTCATAGCCTGATGTAGGCAACTACACAGACAATGCATACAGCTAGGTGAACCCCTGGGTAATTACTCTGACTGTAGATGCCCCAGTGTCATGTGAGATAGAACTTGGCTAAGATGAACTGCCTGAGGGACAGCCTTAAGTCCAGATCTTCAGAGGATTATTTAGATCCCTGTTGGATGCTTAAATGTCTTTAATGATACTGAACTCCGTGCTTCACAGAACAATTAATTATTCTGAATAACAGGTCACAAACAATTAACTACCTTTACCAGTCACACTTGAAATAAGTGCATTTGCACTGTGTGGTGTAGGAAAGCATTTGGGGTTTTGTTTGTTTAAGTAGGTATTGGTTAATTCTACACGTTTATATGGCAGAAAAGAAGGTAGAAATATCCTTTGCATTGGAGCAGAAGCTGTGGCTTGTAGGAAGCTTTGGGACTTGCTCTGATTTGAGAAAGTTCCAGTGTGCTTGAGAAATGGAGTTATTTATTATGGTTTTCTGTTTGAGCATTAGGTGATATGTTGCAGTTACGGGAGCCAGGCTGCTGAACAAAGAGGTGAGTGAGATTTTTGGGCTCAGGTTATATACTTTACAGAAGGCAGGGGAGCAAGTAGAATGACAGGCCTAACATTTCTGTTGTTTCTCACCTTACAGAGAACATGCTTTTTAGAGTTCTCCCCAGTCCCAATTTTGTAGAGGGTGATGCTTCACAGACAGACAAGCTAGAAAGGAACTAACAGGAATGTTTGGAAATAGCAGAGTATAGCTGCTAAGCTGTATTCGGTGAAGTTAGAAAAGGTGGATGTAGAACACTGTTCTCAGTTAAATGAACTGCAGTTCTAGAATACTGTGTCTTCCTTAGATATGCATTAGTTTTAGTGGTAACAGATTGGCTTACTGCTTTTAAGATTGTAGGAATATATTCATTTATGGATGATAGTATCACATTCCCTGTGACTAAACTTGGGCAAATAAAAAAGACAACATGTCAGTGTAGTCCTTTATTAGATTAGAATATTGTACTATATAATTAGCATTGTAATAACTGGCTAAACCAACATTCATTCTTTTAATAGATATAAACCCACAGAAGTAAGTGGGTGGAATCCAGTCTACCTAATCTAAGCACACATTTTATAGCAAACTTTTAGGGGCCTCTTAGGTCATTCCCAATAAAAGAAAATTTTTCGGTTATCAAGAGGAACGAGTATATCTGGTACAGATGTAAATTTAGGTAAACACATTTTCCTCCGGAGACCTTCAAGAAATCTGAAGATTATGAAGAATATAGAAGCAGGGAATCCTCTATAAAGGCTCTGACCTTTAAAAGTATTTTGGGTAGTGAAGATGAAGAGACACATCCTACACAGTATATTTACTCCCTTCCCAAAGGAGAGCAAGATGGACAAATGCTGGCTACCCTGAAATTTTTTGATTCCCTGTTGGAGTTCAAGGAAGAAATATCAAGAAAACTGTGGTTCAATCTCCTCCTTGAGATGTTTCCTCAGTGGTGATCATAAAGGTTGTTCATTACTCAGGGCAGAATCCTTGTAATCACGATCTAGTCCACAGTAATTACATTTCTAGAAACCCAGTACAGAGATATGTGAAATGCAGTGGACCCGCAGCCCACAGCCAAACAGCCAAAAACTCCCTCACCGGCACAAGCAGAAGGGAGCAGGGGACCAATAATGCAGAATGGATGGTTGCAAAGGCAAGGACCAGCACGAGGAAGAGACTTCCCCTGAAGCCTGAGGTGCCCTTGCAGAACCGCTTCACCGCTCTGCAGGCTGAAGAGGAAAGTCCTGTCACACCAGGAGAAGCACTGGAGCCGAGTAATGCAGCCTGATCTGCCCCCCGTATAACAACCAGC
>NW_008794621.1:249041-265262 GCF_000699145.1 Aptenodytes forsteri | reverse complement strand
AAACATTCAAGGTCAGGTTGGACGGGGCTCTGAGCAACCTGATCTAGTTGAAGATGTCCCTGCCCACGGCAGAGGGGTTGGACTAGATGACATTTAGAGGTCCCTTCCAACCAAACTATTCTATGATTCTATGAAATACCCCTCTGGAAGAAATATAAACTGGTGAGTTCCTGTGAAAATCTTATACAATAATTACTGTGCCAATGCTGCTATCGGTAAAAATTACATATGGTATTTAATAATATTTGGAAATAAGAGAAATAGGTGAAAGAACATTTAAAAAATCAATATTTTTATTGATTTTATTTTTGTTAACTCTGGAGAACCATTCTATACCTGTCATAAAGGAAACATTTAAGAATTTGATTCATGGTCTACTGAATGGGTTTGGATACTTAAAAGTTGAACATTTTCCCATTGATGAAGACTTGTGACACTTTTTAGATGATTCTGAAATGCTAAATTCTGTCTCTTTGGGAAAAATTGATTATCAACATAATGAAGGCATTTGATATAATGAACGGTTTTGAGTCATTGGTTATTTTCAGATCTGGTTTTGAAGCATCATTGTAAAGACAGATCAAAGGACAACAAATATAATTTCCTTGGACAGCAGTTACTATTTTAGTGGTTCTTTCTTTTTTTCCCTCCATTTATAATGGAAACCCAATTTCAGCTGTAAGTCAGAGTTAACCTAAGCATTATAGTACAACTTCACAAATCCACTAGAGCTCATTTTTTAAACAGATCTTGAGGTTACATTATGAAAGTGAATAAAATGATAAAATAGTGTAGCACACAAAACTTTTGTATGTTTTATGTTACATTTTTAAAGCAGTAGGTGGAAAAATGAAATAGGAATTGCAAAGAATTTGAGTACGAAGAGAGAAAATGTTCATGTCTCATTCTATGAGCTGTGGGTAAGAGGAGCTATTGAAATTTAATGCATTAGAGACACAATCACAGAAAAATTGCAGCAGGGTGTATTCCGTTTGTGCTCACTTTTCAAATAGCTCCTCATGGCTTGCTTCAATCAGTCACTTTAACTCTTTCTACTCTCTGCATCAAAGTCATCACTGCATAGCCCTTCTGCTTCTTTACAGAGTTTGGCACTTCTAGCACAGCTATAACAATTAAGTTCTGAGTAGTAGGTTCTTTATATATCTGTCCCTTCTTTTTTATTACGTCTTTCTCTGATTTCAGTGAAAACATTGGATGTCTTGAAAGTGTTCAGCATTTTTTCAGCAGGGTTCTTTACCCAGACCCATTTTGCTTTACCCACAAAGCTAAACTTTATAGAGCACTTTGTATGCATATTGCAATGCACTGAGTTCACAGGCAGCTCGTGTTGCTATCTGACTTATGGACTCTACACACCAAGATCAGTCCTTTGAGTTCATTATACTGAAATCAAATGCTTCATTGGGGTACTACTAATAACAGCTTCAAGATACACATAAAGGACTTAAATTTCTTCTAGTTTGTCTGATCAGTGATCAGAAGTGAAGGTAAAGTACAATGAAAATGCAATGCTTTCTGCTGGAGGAGGTATCACTTGCATCCATGAGTACAATTCTCCTTTCAGATAATAACAGTAATAGAGAATGTGAAAATGATTGTTAGTGACAGGGCTGTGTGTCCAACTGTTTGAATTCTGCAGTCGTGTCAAGGGTACACCAACCGTAACTGAATACAGCGCTTTTGTTCTCATGGTCAGGCCTGATTATTGGACCAGAAAGTGAGATGAAGATTATAATATACTGAGGTCCTGAGGAAATAGGAGACATACCATAAAGGGCCTCTGTGTGTGTGTGTGCAACTTAGTTGGGATTCTTTCTGCTTGATGACTATGGACTTTACAGTTCTTCTTCCATCATGTTTGGACACTCCTTGTCTGAAGGATTACCTCTTACTTCTTGCAGGAGGCATGCTTGCTTCTGGCTCCTTCTGGAATTTATTTCAGATACCACATCCGAAAACAGTATCAATTGTCAATGTCTCCCAACGAACAAGGTATGCATCTGGGTAGACTCCTTTAGTGCACCTCCTCATAGTTGCTGATAGTGGCTCTACTGCATCAGAAATTGCCCTGGGAATAGCTTCCTTTTGTTTGGGCAATGGCTTTTTCCTGCATATCATCTGCACATGTCAACTAGCCTGCAATCTCTTCAGAATGCTTGCTCTCTCTTTGTCACACACACACATCTGACCCATGGGGCACCAGCAAAGTATTTGTACTTGGACACCCTCCAATTTTTTAGCCACATGAAATAGCAGTAATTTCCTAAAGCTCTGGATTCCCAGTCCATGGGAATTAACAGCTGATATCCTTAAGGAGCTCTAAATTTCTGCTTCTATGTTTGTTTTTTCCTATGGCTAACATGGTTTTGTACGAGACAGTTGTCTCCTATAGTAATACCTCTGTATATGTGGAAGACATTGCATTCCCATCCATGCAGAATCTAACATTCTTTGAATTCTCCACCCCCTGTCCCTTTCCCTGCCCTCCCTCAACATCTGTTCTGCTCTACTGTACCCCAGACAGGGACAAATAAATGCTGGTTTATACCAGTAGAATTTCATAGTAAGATAAAGTCAAGTAACTTTGGTCGGTAAAGATGTCCTTCCTTATCTCCAGCTGCTCACTAGAAATCCTTGTTTTAGTGATCCCTCTGTCATTTTTATTGTAATATCATCTTAACTGATCTACAGACACAAGGATTGTCTTCAAAAGACATAGCAGTAGTCTAATTTTTATTAGCCTTTTCTTTTGCCTTCTTGCCCATTTGAAGCTGGGATTCAAAGTTTTAAACAGCCTTGTGTACTTTTAGTTTATACTTAAACAAAAGTCACATGGTGATGATTACTCCTGTTTTGCTTTGTAATAATCTCATGATTACTTCACCTGAAATAAATACATACTTTATAGATCAATTTACCTCTGACCAAGCAAGTCTTTAACTCATTACGATAGAGAGTCATGTCTTCTCAACAGTCATCCTTCTAAATCCACGACTCTCATGTTCCTGATTCATCAGTGGCCAAACTTCAATAGGACGTATGACACATGCTTCCATTTTGTCTATCCAGTAATTGGATTGATAGGCAGCTTTCAGGGGTTTTGAAGCTATAGGTTCAAATTCCTTCTAGATTAAGACAACTGAAGTCCACATCTCCTTCTGTGAAAGAAGTGGTCTCACTAGTTGTGATTACGGTAGTAATATTCTGCAAATTAATTGGGCATTGCTTCTCTGTGGCAGATGGGATATGAGGCGCTATGCAACGTCCTGGCCTGGATTTCAGCTGCTACTCCAAAATGGTGTGCATAAATTCTGTATTATACCTGTCATCCCTGTATGAATGTCTCGGATATCCTAAGGCTTTTCAGATAGACCCAGATGAAGGCTGAGGTATTTGGCTTAGCAAAGGAAGGCATTCAGTTGGTCATGGACAGCAGTAAAACACTTGGAGACAAGGAGCTTTAGCATGTCTCATGCACTTGAGACAATGTGGTGCGTTTTTCCTGGCATTAGACTCTTAAATTTTGTATAAATATCCTTTTTGACACTTTGTGTTTATTATGTGTCTGCCTTAACTTTCAGCGAGATGCCCTTGGTGAGAGAGAGAAGCATCTGTGAAAAACAAAACCATAGATTTGAAAATATTGGCCCCTAAATTGTTTGTTCCTTCATGTTTTAGAATGCATTTTTTTAGCTTTCAGATCCAGATAACACTCTTTCTCCCCCCCTCACATGTACATGTCAAAGGAAAAAACCTCTCACTTTATATTAATAAAGTTAAATTGTGACTATTTCATCATCAGATTTTTGCTTTAAACCATGGATCTTCTGTAACTGGTATGAAACTATTGGGACATGGATAATTAGGGTGCTGTATTAATCACTGTTGGCAAACTGGAGGAATGATTAAGGCAAAAAATGGCTAATTTCACAGTTTATCTGTGACATAAAATTCTCAAAAAGGGTCATTTATATTGCTAAAAAGATTCCTAGCTATTTTAATTTTTTTTTCAGTGAAACAAAGAAATAAGAAAGATTAATACTGGCTCTCAAATGGCCTATAATTTATTCTTTTAATCAAAAAGTAAATACAGAATATTACATAATTCAATTTTTGAAAAAACTAACATTTTACTGGATGAAAAACAGATCTATACAGAATTCTTGCTATCTGCTACTGCTCCTGCATCTGAAAAACAAATGCTTAATGTTTAATAGACCCAATGCAGGAAATGAAGACTGTGTCTTGGCCTTTCCTTTGTTCTTCTCCCCACAGTAGAAACAATGTCTAAATAACCTGTTTCTGCTAAACAATGCTGGACTTCTGTGGTGGAACTTGTGGAATCCTGTGGGTCTTCCTGTGTTTTTACCACATATTTTATACATGTTTCATGAAGGCAGCTGCTGAATGCAATCTTACCTCTACTTGACATAAGGAATTCTTCTGTCCCTTGCCATTGCTGTCCAGAAGAACCATTTATTTTTGTGAACATTTATTGCAATTTGCTTCTTTATTATAGAACCCTTCAAGAAGAGAATCATTACAACTCAGTTTAAGAGGCAACGTTCAGTAATAGCCATATAAAGGGGCTGAAGTGCTGAACATCTTCCTGCAACTAAATGCAGTCCTACTGTCAGAGTGGTTCTAGTCTGAAGGGCCATTCATGCCAAGACCACAGAAAAAATTAGAGATCTCAAACCATGAAATCAACTGCCCATGCCTAGGAGAGCACTCAGCAGTCTGGGTGCTATTCATTGTCACAGCTGCCCACTAACAGCAAGAGGTTTGAATGAGACAAGAGAGGAAATACAAAAAACTGTATTTTTGTTGTAATTCCTCCATCTCTGACCAAATCCTCAAACATCTTAGGATTAAAATCATGCCCAGGTTTAAACAAGAGAATAGGAGTATAGGAATGTAGAAAGGGGAAAAAAGGAAAAAAACAGACATGGGGGAAACACCACCACAAGATGCCAGAATGGGGTATTGTAGTTTCAAGAAAACAACTCTATTGTCCAAATGTAAATAAATACATGCAGTACTACAACAGATTAGTCAAAACTGTCTTAAATGTACCAATTCAAATCTCTATTAAACCCCTACGTGCAACCTTCCATCATGTTACAGGACTAAGGATACCCCACTGTTGGACAAGGTGGATCTCAGTTCTAACTCCTTCCCAAAAGTGGACAACTATAGTGGTCAGAGTTAACCTTTATTTTAGCTTCACTGCCTGTTAAAGGGCAAGATAGGGAGAAAGTCTAAATGAGTCTAGATAAAAGTCTAGATGAGTCTAGAGAAAAAATTAGCTACAGCACAAACCCCTTTGTAATTAAATACTTACCAGCACTTGTTTAATTTTCTCACAGTTGAGTACAACAGCTACGTTTCAAATTGTGTGAAGATGTATTTATAGTTTTGTTTTGGTGTTTATTGATAGGTCAAGATGAGTACAAATAATTATTGGGGGTTTATGGAGCACAGAGAACAGTGAAATTTGTAAAATCATGCATTAACAGTTTTACCATTTCACCCTGACATATCTCTTTTTCCTTAACAAAGTTTGATTTTGTTAATAAATATAAGCAGGAATACAGGCTATATACCAACACTTCAGGTACAGAGCAAGAGAGATGGAAGATGTCATTACTGATACATTTTGTCCCTGCCTATTTACAGGCTCTTTCAGTACCTCATACAGGCAGTTGTCTAAACAGTGGTCTTCATGAATGGACCTACAAAGCATGAGCTTCATGTCATGTAACTTAGCCACCTAGAAATTAAATCCTTCTCTAGAGTCAGTGGAAAAAGATAAATAGGAGGAAGGTGCTTATCTGTCCATTGACCACCTAGGGAGACCAATGACTGTCTCACACTGTCTGACTTTCAGGCAGCTCTGGGTGAATAAAACCCAAGGCACATTAAATCCAGATGGAAATTCTGATCAGCTTCAACTAGCTTTGAGGCCATATGTTTTGCCAAAGTACTTCTAACTCAGTTAGCACAGCGACAAATGGTATCAGTAAATTAAGTGTTAGCATTTTTACCAAGTTTATATCACATAAGAAGTTTGTGGGATATATGGGACAGATATGTAGGGCACAGGCATTTCTGAGTTCCAAATTCCTCTGCAACAAACAGCAACAACAAAAGGACAGAAACCAAAACAGAACCAAGGACAACAAAATCAACAACAAAAGGAAAGAGTCAAAACCTGAGTGAACATATAAAACCTGTTATATGGTCAGTTATTTAGGTAGCATTGGTAACAGCAACAGCTTTCCTTCCCTGCTGCTATTTGGGAGTATTCAGCAAATATTACCCACTCGTATGTCATAGACACTATCCACAAAAAAGATGATCCATTAACAATTGCATATGCTCTTCCCTGGTTGCAGTTTCGGAACAGAGGTTGAACAGTTCAGAAACTTCCTAGTTTCAAAAAGCTAGTTGACACATAAAACTTTGCAAACGCTTGTCCTCTGGAGGCTGAGAATGATACAGAATGTTAAAGACTGATTTCTTTCTTCTTTTAAATTTTTTTTAAATCCCATCCACTTTCTCTTCCTCACACCTCCCCCTCACTCCCCCCCTTCAAAAAAAAAAAAAAAAGAAAAAGATGAAATGCCTCCTACTTTTTATGCAAACATTTGGTGGTGATTTATGTCATAGCAGCTGCTCTCAAGCCCAAGCTGATAGATAGGACACAATATGACATAAATCCTAAATGGCAAACATATAACTGCTGCATTCAGCTGGTATTATACTGTCAATTTCACATAGATGCTATAAAAGAAGGCGGCTAACCCCTTTTGGCAGAAGTGAATTTTTGTATTATTCCCTTTTTTTTTTTTTTTCACCTTCAGTCCTGATTTGGGAATCTGTTGAAATCTTTATTATTGTTTGCTTGGTTTTGCCTTTCCTGCTGTTTGGCTCCTCATACCCAGGAACTTTCTCTTCTGTCACGGTAACTTTGTCAGTTTGTTCTCAAAGCTGCCAGTCCAACAGACATCCCTTCACACCTTCTCCTCTGCTGTTAAACCAAACTGTGCAGAACAGTTCAGTCTTTGTGGTAAAAGAAAGAATGAAATTTCTATTGCGCTCTCCCATTATATAAAGTGTTGGGGAAATGACAAGACGTCAATGGGTGGGTGAAGATGTACACTGAACTCAGGAAAAAAGTTAAGATCTCTGATGGCACAAAGAAAAATTGAATAAAACAAGTAATACAAACACAGTCAACAGAAAAATGGTAAACTAATTCATCATGATATTTGAGTGAAAGTCATGGATTTTTCTAGATTGAGAGTTCAAAGATACTGAGAAACAGGTCAGAAACTCAGATCGACCCCAAGACCAGCCCCTTCCTCCAGTTTTGTACTGAAGAGAAACCTTCTTTCTAAAGCCAGCACTGACTATTTGTAATCTTTATTTTATAGATTCATAGTTGACAATGCTTCTAATAAGGAGAACAAACTGCTGTTGAACATTTTTTTTGTTATTAGTTAACCAGGAAAAATCTATTCTAAACCATCCCCTTGTGTTAAAGTTTTTCTGTAAGTATATCTGAAAGCTACTGGGGAGGCTCTGAATTTTAGCACACTGGATAAAACATAATAAAATGGCTAAAATCAATAAACAGGATGAGATGGTCATTGTTATTCCAAACTTGTTTCTTCAAATTGACAGTTGTTAAGCCTTTTTAAACTAAATTGAGACCCAGAGTGGATGACATACCATTGACTAGTGCTTACCGCATGACAGGGATTCTCTTTTTAGGCTCCTGTGAATTTTACTGTGATTTGTAGGCAAAACTTAAATGCAACTGTAGTATTACATCAAAAACGATACTCTCTAACTTCAGTGAAAGAAAAAAAGGTGGTCAGTTTGTTCTTTTGGTGACTAGTGATGCTTTTAAAATATGACAAATATTTTCAACTAAATATTGGAGAAAAAATATTTTTCATAAGTCGAAAGTTGGTGAGCATTGATTGATGCTAATATCCCTGTTCATGCTACCTAGACTTTAAAAAAAAGTCCCTAGTATAGTTTGTAAATCTATAGCACCAATAAGATTTCTCAGACAATGTAAAATTTCTACCCTCGCAATATTTCTGCATTATTAAGCCACCCTAAAGAATTTGTTAGCTTATAAAAAAGGCTTAAATTACTCCACAATTGAGAATAATTCTCTTAGCTGAAAATGTCTGCTGGCGGGAAGGGGGATGATAAACCCTCCAGGGTCACGTTACGTTTCTGCGTGCGTGTGTCTGTGTATCCCCAGGAGAGGCACAGGTGGAAGGACTGCGCGAGGGATGCTGAGGGAAGCAGGTTTATGCAAGTCCATTTGTCCCAGGGCTCTGGGTAATGCACTGCTACTCTCTCTAGTCTGCAGGTAGGAGATTATGACTCTGGGGGAAGCTCTGTATCCTGCAGCTTAGGCAGTGGGTTGGAAGGATAAAATGAAGCACCTAGAGGCCTCCAGGCTTCTCTTCCATACAGCTTGATTACTGACTTCTTCATGCAAGTGAAATGGATTTCACCTGTGGATTGTACTGCACCTAATCTTAATGGATGTTTTAGACTGATGGTCTATCTTTTTAATCCCTCAGTAATATTGTTACCTAAAGAATCCCTCGAAAGCCTATCTTACATATCTTGCAAAAGAATGAACTTCTTGTTCTTTTTTGATTTTCTTTGAAGATAGTAGTAAAAGTGAATCACAACAAGCTCAGCATTGCAAGAGATTTTAAATTTCCCATTAACTGACTTCACTCGAGCTCAGAAATATGCAGCATTTAATCATCACCCATGATTTGTGAAACACTGCGAGTATGCTCATGGCAAGTGAGTGAAAGAGTTTTGTTTGTGGCATTAAGAAGGCCAGAGAAAAGCACTCTGCATCAGTCTAATACATAAAGACTAAGACCATAATGTCAGTGAACCAAGAGCTTCTTAACAACCGGTGTGGTAAGCCAAAAGGCTGCACTTGGGACCTGCTACAGACCAGGCTACTTTGTGAAACACTGCGAGTATGCTCATGGCAAGTGAGTGAAAGAGTTTTGTTTGTGGCATTAAGAAGGCCAGAGAAAAGCACTCTGCATCAGTCTAATACATAAAGACTAAGACCATAATGTCAGTGAACCAAGAGCTTCTTAACAACCGGTGTGGTAAGCCAAAAGGCTGCACTTGGGACCTGCTACAGACCAGGCTACAAGCTCTTGGCATTCCTGAGTCCTTTGTGCACTAGTGGCTGGGGCAAGCAGAGCTGCAACTCAGCTTCCCGTTTGGTAGCTGGCTTTCCCACAGAGCTGGCTGTCTTAAGGTAAATTCCCTAAAGATAACAACAAGAAAAGATGAGCTAATCTAAATGCAACTAGTCAGTCAGGTTTAGGTAATAGTCAGTGCCAGGATAATTTATAGGTTTCAGCTTTTCTCAGCATTACTGACATACCGGATCTCAGAAATTGTATTAAGTCATAGACTGACATGAGTGCAAAGTAATTTGCACATAGCATGAAAGGAGAGTTACAAAGTTCAAATAAAACTTAACAATATTAAAGTTATTTGCAACTAGTTTATAGGAGTTAATTCCTATTCTCATTTCTAATAGACAAAGATTAATTGGTCCTCTTTATCAGAACATTTGGTGATTAGGAATGTTCTTCTCTCACAAGTATCTTCCATCATGGAGTGTAGTTGCTCAATAAAAAGATGTGCTCCAAACCAGAGCATCTATTTTTCAATATACCAATGTACAGCAACAGGTTACTGCTTTTGTAAAGCTATTACTTTTACTGTCAACATGACTGCTGCTAGAAGTTGTCTCATTAGACAGGATAAATTGGAACTGCATAAGAAAATCTGACCAGGCAAGAAATTAAGTTTTATTATATACCTGTATATACCTAAACACACACACACATGTACATGTGTGGACACACATAAAAGATAGTATGACTGAAAAAATAATTGCAAAATGACTGCTAGGGTACACAGGTGGATATGACATTTCTGAAACAGAAATATAATTATTATCTGCATGTGGACAGATTGATAATGTAAGTATAACATCAGCCCTATCAGAGGCATTCAAGTAAACCGTAAAGTAAAAATGCCCAGATGCCTATTTTGGGGATATTACGGAGGGGCAAAATAGAAAAGTAGAAATACATTTTCTAAGAAAATGAAATACAAAGTCCCAAAGAAGGCTCTGGGATGTAAAAATAAACTTAAAAATTTGAGGAGTAATTGATTTCCCTACAAAAACTAGTTTAATAATGTAATTTCCTCAGCGACAGAGGCATTAGAATTGTAATCCCTGAGGGTACACAGATGAAGGAGTGAAGTGAGCCAGCACTGAAGTTCTGGCTTGGGTTGTCACTCATAATTAAGTCTATAAGTGTCTGGTTTGATTGCATGTTGAGCAATGGTTCATTCTGCTTTAAGTATTCATCCAACAAAAGAGATTTCTCTGTACAAGATCTTTAAGGGTTGAGAACTGGCAAGGTAAGCTTGTATCTGCAATCTTTTTCTGACCAGTGATTCCACTGTATATAAATATAGACAGCTTACATAAGTATAAAGTTGCAGGATACATAAATGAGTAGGCCTCTACTGTATTCTGAATTTTCCCACTCAAAGCAATATTTGTGTATATGTATGAAAGCATGTTCATGCACATACATATCAACCTGTCTATACAGACACATACTTTTCCCCACCATTCATTTCTCTTATGTTCCTGTTTGTATTTGCATCTGTCAGTCTCGATACTTTTTCAGCATTTTGTTTCCATCTATAATAGCCTCTTAAATCAGTTGCTTATTTAGGTACGTCTAGATATTAACTACATTGAATGATCAATGCTTCTATCTTTTCCTAATTACTTACCAGATAGCTACGTTGCTGATGCAACATGTCAGCATCAAGTAAGCTCTGTAAGACTTTGCCAGGCAGAATCATTGTACTGTTGAAATATACATATTTCAATCCATTGACGCTATGTGATCCTTCCACTGTATGGAACATCTCTTGAGGAAGGAAATAGAATCTTAGGTTAGTTTACAAGACAGCTAAAATAGGTAAGAAAATGTATTGTCCTAGATCTTGAGCTGATACACATATTAGTGCAGTACTACTCAGTGACCAGAACAGTGCAAATGTGCATCATAATTAAAAGCATTGTTGAGGATAAGTGTTTTATATGTGAAAGAAAGGGATAGATTTTATTGGTAGGTCATTTATAAACAAAAAGCAGATTTGTATGACTATGTCTATCCACTTATTGGCCATAGCCAGGCTAATTTAAAATCAGATACTCAACCACACAAGCTTAGAAGATACAAATCATAAATTTTAGAAGTCAATCAGTGATGCAACTTTATGATTTCATGCATTCTACTTGGAAGAGAAATAACCATTCTGGTCTTAGCTAAAAGTCTAACTGAGGCCAAGTATACTGATTTACTTCAGCAACATATCTCATTCAAAAACTTGACATCGTGTCTGAGGAGGTTCTTGATATCATGTTTTTTTAAACCACGTATAAATGCTTTATGAACATTTTATGTGTGGCACAGTGACTGCATACAATAATGTATTGCCATTAACATGTATCTTGGTGTATATTGGCACTCTTCGTTTTACGTAGAAGGAATGAAACACTATCAGAGACCTAAATTACTTATATAGTGTGACTAACCCGCTGTTCTTGCATGAAGCATGAGAATCACAGTCTGCAAACTCTGCCACTTTCATAATTACATTTAAGTAGATCTTAAAAGCAGCAACTACAATAAAACTCTCCCTTTCCCCTCAGCAACTAAAAGCTATCTAGGACAGTTAGGCTCACATTTTTTAACACAATTTCAATACAGTAATGTGGGAACTAGAAAATTGGGCCAAAACCAAAATGGCAACTGCAACCATCATGTCAAGGGCGGGCAGCCACCTGCAAAGAAAAAGCAAAATAACGATTGTATCTCCCCACAGAAGGTGTTCATGGAAGAGGTGCTTAAAATTGTTAACATTAGGGGGTTATCTTCGACATCTTATGGATTTCACTTTTTGGGAGGACTTGACCAAGGTCTCCATGAAGATCAAGTAGGAGAATCCTTATACTCACGGGTCATAGTTTGCAATTTTGCAGTGGCAGTTCTATCTGATATAAGGGAATTGTGTAATATTTGATTTGTTTGAGTCCAGACTGGCATTTTTCTTTTGGACTGTTAACATTCCTGTTTCAGTTCCACATTAGCAGAAGCTGTGGGAGTTCCTCAGGAGACAGAGCTCTGGGTACCGTAAGGCTTTCCAGGCACGGGGTTGTCCAATCCTAAAGAGAACAAGTCTGTATTGCGAAGGTGCTTAGGAAGCCAGTGGATACTAAACCTTGTCTACTCAGTTTCAATAACCTGTATGTTTGCTTAGCAGTGATTCACACATCTCCTCTATGCACAATTCTTCTTACACTTTGCTGTTAAACTTTTCATTTATTATGTAAAGTGAGTTAACACTTCTTATTCTTTTTCTAGTTCTGTATCTACAAATTCTATATTGCAAACCAGTACTGTTCCCGGTTTCATCTGTGCTTCTTAGAGCAGTTGTCAGAGCAGCTGGGGACCATTATATGATGAGTTAACTTCCATGGAAATGAATATAGTAGCTTGGTGTTTAAAGGCAAGATTTATCCTATAGAAGAACATAAATTCTTGCCAGATGGTACTTTAACAGAGCTTAGCTTTTTGTAGCACAAGAAGATCTAAGTAATTTTGGCATCCAACAGCAGTTACGGTGGGAAGCTGTGCAACATGATGTCAGGGAGCAGCAGGATTGGGCTTGCCCCATGGGACAGGGCTGGGATCCATCCGGGGAGCCCCATTGGGCTCAGCAGGGCCTGGGCTGGGTGCAGGGCTGGAGTCCCAGCCTGAGCCTGCCCTGAACTCCTTGACCCACAGGTGGGGCTGGTCGGCCAGGCTGCTTGGGGACATGGAGCCCTGCCAGTGCCCTCGAGGTCCTGACACATGGACCTACGGATTGTCTCAAAAAATAAGTAAATTTCTCAAAAAATAAGTACTTTTTTTAACCACTAGATTAAGAACCTTATTCAGTGAAAGCATTATGTGTTATACTTATAAGGTAATAATACCCTGAAGAAACACGTTCAAGTTCAAGGATTTGTTTGTGTTTATTCTAATAGGTTTGATAGGCAAAAACTAAACAGAAACATTAGATTATATTGGTTCCTAAAGCTGCTTACAAGTGGATAGTTTTATTTCCTAAATATATGACTACCTTCCATTGCAGCAATTTTTTCAAATGCACTGGCCTTCTTGTCTAACAACTTTAATAAAGAGCAATGGCATTGCAGTTTTATTCCTAGAAAATACAGTATTTGACCAGCTTGCAAAATATTGACTGTAATATCTCCAAATGCACCGACCTTTCCAAAACGATTTTTTCCAAGCTGAAAATGCAAATGCTGATGACATGCTATTAGAAGGATACTTTATGCCTCACATTTATAGCTAGCTACAGTAGGGTGTAACTGTTCTAAGGATTAAGATCCCATACAAACACATTAAATTAAAATGTAAAGCGGATTTGTTACTGTGCTTATGATGGCAATTACTTCTTCCACTTATTTGCTAAAATCCAGTCAACAAAGACACCAGTCCACTTAATCTAATGCTCAATTAGCAAGGCAATACATGCATTGTCAGCCTCTCTGTAGGCAGACGTGAAGAAAAGGCAAGAAAGACACTCTGAGCTCCATACTTAGGCCTTGTCATTGCATCAATGTTGTACAGATTTCAAGCTCTTTGCTGAAACAGGGCAAGTTCATATAATCATGGACCATGAAATACGTGACTACAGTTAACAGTCTCTTCAGGGGAGAGAAGTAATTTCCGTATGAAGTGACTGTTGTAAATTTAATGAGTTTCCAAATAGTTGCAAGACAAGATAAAGTAATTTTATATTAGACTTAATCTTTTAAATGAGAGAGTCTTCTTGCAGATGTTTTCTTTGCTGTTCATTTTTAATCTCCATACCAGATGATGACCAGGGATGGGAAGATAATTATTTTGTTGCCACAGTTCACATACCCAATGAAGAGTGAGGGGGTCTTTACATTCTATAAAGATATAAAACCATCATGAAAAAGTATCTGAATTTCCCAGGGGCAATTTTTTTTTATCAGAAATTTGATCCATGACTGTTCCTATTTCTTTGACATTGTTTGCACTGCATTATAGATTCTCTTTCCCCTGCAGGCATAAAAATTTGATTAATTTTGAATTTCTACACAAACATAGGTATTTATATTTGTCACTGTTCTTATCATGCAGAAGTATGGAACTTGTTTCCTTATATGGCAATAAATTATGATTGAGGGATGGCAAGGATATTTTTGCAATTTTCCAGTCAGTAGTTTATCGTGTTCTTTTTATGTAGATCCCCCTTCCTTTATGTTATAATGGCAAATATGAAATACCCTTTCAGTGACATTTTTTCACATAGGCTTTTGAAACCCATTTTTTTCTGGTCATGAGTCAAGGAACTCTTCACACTTTCAATTCAAGTTGAAACATCTTGGTTCTTCTTGGATGTATGCAAGATTTGGTTATGTCTGCTGCTTCCCATTATTCATTCTCATGTCTGCATTCTGCTTTTCTTCCAGTTCTGAGATTAGAAGAACAAGGAGCAAAATGCTGCAAAAGAACTTGTTTTCAAGGTTTTCTGGTTAAGAGGGATACCTGCATAATTCGTGAGGAAATACTTCCTGCGGTAAGATGCATGTGGTCAAACCTCTGATCCTGGGAGGAACCCCACTGTTCTCAGGGAGATTCTGTGCCTGTTTAAGAGTCTGCCCAAGCTGACTGAATTGCAGACTGGAGGACTTTGTTATCATTACTCATTATATTTGAATAGATTGACTAAATTGAGATAAATATCTGAAATTTCAGCGGCTAATCTGAGCTAAATAAGGTTTCAAATCTAGTGGGATTTGACCATTATTGCTAATTATCTTTTTTATTATCATGTTAAAAAGGACATGATGGAACTGTATTGCCAAACAACTTTTTGTTTTGTCAGGTTGCTGTGACCCTGTGCATCATATCTGGTGATAAAAATATTTTATTGTTTGGTGGAGCTTTATTAATGCTTCACAAATATTATGTGATTGTCCAGATGGAAGAATTCATTTCTGAAATTTAAAGCAACATCATAATAGTAACATATATAAGTTCTTGTAATATTTGTTGTTAAATACATGTGTCCTATGAAATCAGACAGCAATCAAGTTATGATGTAAAAATCCTCCTTCAGTTATGATAGAGGATATCACTGGTAATTATTTTCCATACAGTACAAAGAAGATAAGTTCTTCTCCCTGCTTCCAGATGGCAAAGATAGAAGGTAATTGTAATGGCATGACAGCTACAGCATATATAAAAGAGTATGTAAACAAGCCATATTTTATGAGAGCATTGTTACAGTGATTTAAAGGTAAAGGAGCCTTTGAGAAACTAATGATTGATAATTGTCAGGTATTTTTATTGACTAACTATCTACAAAACACATTGTAAAGACTTTGAAATATATTATATGATCTATAACCTCTAGAAAGATTAAGTACTTTGACATGTAAAAAAAAAAAAAGACAAAAGCAAATTACCTTCAGTTTTGTGTTAGATGGGACACAGATGTTGTAGATGTGCAGGTTCATATTTTGTTGGATTTTGGGGGATGGTAGGAGACTTGATCTGGCATATTCTGACCAGGAAAAATGATAACTGAATATCACAGTGTCTAGAACTCTAGACAGTATGTTGTACCCATATATGCAAGAAACCTGCTGTTGGTTTCTTAGTTAGTTTTCTGCAAGATCTATCTTTTGTTATTTAATGAAAATTGCACTGTGTCCCAGGTCTCCCAAGACAAGAGAAACATGCCCTGAAAATATCATCCCTGCCTTGCAAAAATGTTCTAATCATTTTCCTCCATAGAAACTGAACAGGCAGTAACAACTGCCTGTTTATTTTCTTACTTAACAGGCTGTCCTGGTTTCGGCAGGGATAGAGTTAATTTCCTTCCTAGTAGCTGGTACAGTGCTGTGTTTTGGATTTAGGATGAGAACAATGTTGATAAGGCACCGATGTTTTAGTTGTTGCTAGGTAATGCTTACACTAGTCAAGG
>NW_008794621.1:227186-248859 GCF_000699145.1 Aptenodytes forsteri | reverse complement strand
TATCATTTTATTTCAATTATTAAACTGTTTTTATCTCAACCCACGAGTTTTTCTCATTTGTGCTCTTCCAATTCTCTCCCCCATCCCACTGGGGGGAGGGGGGGAGTGAGCGCGCGGGTGTGTGGTGCTCAGTTGCTGACTGAGGTTAAACCACGACACAGGCATAGATCTTCTCAAACAGAGGCAAGTCAGGAACATTTGGAGAACTTCAGAAAGCCTCTGGGAATGAGGGAGGCTGTTCCACGAGAGAAAGATTTTCATTGAGAAGCAAGGGGAGCACAGGAAAAAAGAGAGAACGCCTCATAATTTCTCAGAGATTAGAGGAAGAAGGGCAGGCAAGAAAAGGGGTACAATGGTAGAGTAAGGTTTTCCTATACAAATGGACAAGCAGATGCACCAGTAGCTGATAGAAGCTGGTGAAGAGATGTGTCCCGGATGGAAAGCACATTCAATCAACACAACTTCTTCTCTTCTATTTCTTTCTCTTTCCTCCCTCACTGCACCTGCCCCCAGGATGACTAATCCCAATTTACATACTGCAGGGAGTGTGACCGACTGAAAACTCTTTACTTGAAGACTTGTAGCTCCTCCTTACCTCATTCTGAAAATGACAAAGTTGAACTTCTTGGTCCTAATAACCAAACACAGAATGATGCCAAAATATTCCTTTCTCCAGGATCCCTCAATAGCCACCTAAAGACTGGTTAATGAATCAAAGAAATGAGTAAGGAAAGGAAGACCAGGGACTGTTCTCTGACCCTGAGGCCAAGTAGCACAGACATGAGATTTGTATGTTGTGCCTGGGTCTCCCCTGTGTCCCATGCATTTTTCCTGTGGTGATAAATCTTGAATAATTTTTAATTACTCTTTTTCCAGTTCAAAGTGCATGAAATCACATGTGAGAATGCTGACATCTAAGGAGGATGTAATAGGAATCTGCAAAACTATGAGTGGAATAAAGAGTGCAGATAGGGATCTCTGTATCATCCTTCCTGACAGTACAAGAAATAGTGGCCATCAAATGAAGTGAGCAGTACCCAGATTCAGAACAGACAAAAATAAAGTACTAAACCTGTGTAATTCCTTGGCAAAATTAGTTTTTGGGGTGCCAAATGTTCACACTGTCTCATGAGGAGACTGGGCATTGACCTGTAAAAGAGTTACCAAATATTTTTATGCATGTTCAGCACAGAAAGTTCTCTGAACTGAAGAAAGCTGGACACTGGGAGTGTGTTGGGCTGTGGATAGACAATTACATGTGTATGTCTTCTCATAACACTTCCTTTATGCTCCTGTTTTCCGCTGATTTTGATCAGCCTGTTCCTGGGAGCAACAGAAAAACGAGGAATATCCAAATGGTTATGGCAGATGACAAATGAAAAAAAAAGGAGGAGCTGGAATGGGAGAGAAGGATGGAATGGTCATAAATGTAGAAAGACTGGAGGACATCGAGTAGAAGACCACAACAGCTCACCCTCTTCCCTGAAGGTCCAAGGAATTAGTGGCTGTTGCCTGGGATTGCTCCACCTGGACTTATGACAAGATCAGGGGAAGAAAGGTTTCTTATAGTCTCTAGAGTCTCCCACGCCTCCCAGCTCCCTCCTTTTGGTGGAATGGATGACCACCTGGGCTACAACCAGGAAATGGTTAAAAAGAAGGTCGCATAACTTGACAGGTTCTCAGATATAGCAGGTATAAATAAAAAGATCAGAAGAAAAGTGGATATTCTACTGTCATCTTACAAATATTTAGGCACTTGTTCTATCCTGTAATCCACTAACTGACTTCATAAACCATAGGGAAGACAGGTTAGCAAACTTTCCTGAACAAGAGTAGAAGAAGTTTCATCATCAATACCTGTGGTGTTGTCTGTGGTGGCAAATTAGTCTTTCTGCAAAAAGGAAAACAAATTAGTGCTCCTAAAGAAATATCATTGCCATTTACTCTCCCAGTGTACATTAGCAAAGGTTTTCTTCCAGCAAGACAGTTTCCAATTATAAATTCAAGCCTTGCACTGAAAAATGATAGAAATGTGGGTCCCTGCAATTTTGCCAATGCAATTAAATAACTCCATTCCCATGTGCCAAAACACCACTAGATTTTTGAGTTTTAGTTTTACAGTTTGCAGCAACAGAACATTTTTAATAGGTTTATTCATTTCCACTGTAACAACATCAACAGCTGATCTGCCTCAGCCAAATTGGGCAGTGAGTGCCAGCGTCAAGCTATAGTTGTGAAGCTCAGTATGGCAACGGTCACAATCTGGTGAACAGACAATGAATTCTCACAGCAGTGAGCTGGCTCTGTAAGTCAGAGGAGCCTTGCACAGCAGTGCAGTTTGCTATTCCCATTGTCATCATGAAGTCTGTAGCCATTGATTAGTCCTTTTTCCCTGAGCCTCACACACTAAAACATGAAGTGAAGAGATCCCAAAGAAAGTCCCGTGTGGATCAGCACCTCCGGATGCTCTGCTTCCTCGCTATTCCTCTCTTTTCATTCTCTTGTTGGTGCTGATGCAGCTGGGAAAGAAAATGTAAATGTAACTGCTGTTGCTGCAAAAATTGCAGCCAAAAACTATTGATTAGTGCAGTAATTGCAAAGTTGCAGCTGTCCAGATAAATATATCTAGCTATGCTCAAACCTAAGCACTACAGCAACGACAGATGGTTTTCCCCTAATTAGGGCTGCCATATTTCAAACTAGGATTTTTCAGAAGGAAATAGTTAGCTGTTACTGAGCACCTATATGCCTAGAATTCCTGGGCAAATAAAAGAAGTGTTCAAAATCCTGAATGGTAAAAATTCCAGCTGGAAAAGACAAAGTGTCATGGAAAATCTAGACATATGTTAACCTTATCTCAGATGGTGGCTTAGGAGTTTTAGAAAAACTCTGACTATCCAGAAACAGATGGATCCTGGGCTGGAAGAGAGGAATTATGGGATTTTTAGAATTTGTCCCCAGATGCAAAACATAATGGCTTCTAGTTGGTTTGCAATAAATATAATGTCATTCATTTAATTGAGCATAAAGCCTGGAAACAACATAAATGAGTTTGGGATACTATTCACAGTATTTCATGCTTAATATGAAAGAAGTCTCACTGTGGGAAGTGATTAATTATTGGGTAGGTGTCGCAGAGGATCATGAAATCAAATTAGGCAGATGATAAATTCAAAAATAAACTTTATTTTAACCAAAATTGTTTAAGAGAAAACTAACTAGAAATGAGGTGTCAACACTCCGACAACATCAGTAAACCACAGGTTCAGGATGGTGTACGAGGAATTAATACTGCACAGCCGGCAGTGTTGCACAGTGTTGCACAGCATCCAAAATGTGCACACTCACTCACCTATAAGATGAGGGCTCTCCACCTCGAGGAGTTTCCTTGGGCGGCGTCCCGACCCAAGGGGAGAGTCCCCGACTGCAGACCCGCTGCTCCGAGGAGGACCGACTCCACTTGCCCTCTGGTGGGGCTCCATTTATACCCCGGTCCAATCTGATCTAATTCGTGGTCAGTTCTAATTGACTGAGGGCCTTGACTTTCTTACCCTTTGCCCGAGGTGTATCTGAGACCATAATGACTGCCCCAAGGTGTGCACGTGAGGGTCAGCGAAAAGTGAGGACGCAGCGGTCTTAATGCCCCCAGTTTTTGTCAGGGCGGGTGCACCTGCCACAGTAGGATTTATCCCATCTGATGCTAGCCATCTAAAAATTACCTGTCTAGTCACAGCTGGTCCCTTTCTACTCAATATTCAAGGCAAAGGAATTTTCCTTAAGATGGAGATCCACTCTATTCTAAAATAAGTGTCTGAAACAGGAGAGAGAAATTTCTCCACTCTCTTTTTAGGAGTGGTTTATACCTGACAATTCATACAATGGACTAATGCTAATTGTTCTCATTTAAAAGTAATCCCCCTTGTCTAGACAAATCTTTCTCTTTTTGACTGCTATGCTGTTCAGTTCAGTGATCAAAGTACATAGGCATGCGTCAAACACAGCTTCCAAAATCAGTCGGCTTTCCATTTCTGGCAGCAAAGATAAGAATTACCACACTCATATCATACGTTAACACTGATTACTCTTCTTTTGAATAACACCTAAATTTCAAGAGCAAGATAGAAACAGGAAAACTGACCTTTTGAATTGAGGATAGCAGTTAACTATGTATGGAAAAAAATTCTCCATCACTGACATGAAGTCTCATTTCCTCATGGTAGTATCTTAGTGAAATAAGAGGTGACTGCACTAACACCATCTGTCGGACTGAGAAAGAGGTTGAGCTATCATCACATATATGGCAATATGCAGGGAATCTAATTTTTCCAAATTATCTGATTTTCTTTTATGTGTCTAAATTTGATCGTACTTTTCTGTGGTTATGATAACATCAGATAAGGTTTCTCGCTGTAACAGTTCGCCTATCTTACCCATAATATTTTTAATTCTTTTCTTTTCTTTTCTTTTCTTTTCTTTTCTTTTCTTTTCTTTTCTTTTCTTTTCTTTTCTTTTCTTTTCTTTTCTTTTCTTTTCTTTTCTTTTCTTTTCTTTTCTTTTCTTTTCTTTTCTTTTCTTTTCTTTTCTTTTCTTTTCTTTTCTTTTCTTTTCTTTTCTTTTCTTTTCTTTTCTACAGCCTGCTTGTAAGGAAATTTTGAAAACCAATTGCCAATTTAGTTCCTTTTCAAGAGAATTTCAGAACAAACCTTTCATATCTTTCATGAAAAGAATGACAAAATAGCAAAGCAGAATATTACAACATTTTCTTTAACTCTGAGTTTCTTGTTTTACACTGGTGAAATACTAATTAGAAATGGTTATGAAAAGTACTATAAATTTTATTAATGAAAGCTTTCAAATTACTTTCTTGAGATGTCTTAGTCACTGTTTAATTCTTTGCATGTTTATATAGAAAGAAATTCTTCATTTTCTTAACTGACTGTTTGCCATGGACTTGTGTCAATCTGAGGTTTAATCAAAGGTCAAAATATAAATATCTACAACTGGCAGGATATACAAGACCTTCTCTTCTGGGTTAGAATTGACTCCAGAAAAGATTTTTTTTTTTCCCTATCTAAATGAATAATATTGATTGACAAGTAGAAGCTTCAGCAGAATTGTTTTTCAAGGTCTAGAGTTAGCTTGAAATAGTTGTTCTGCAGCAGTTTGAACAACTGCATTTTCACTCAATAGTATATTCCCACAAAAACAGAACAATACTTTAAATTACACTAGCTATTTCACTGCTAAACAACTTTGCTTAGTAACAGCCCTGCTTGCTCAAAAAAAAAAAAAAAAAAAGATCAAGAGATATAGCCATTTCTCGTGGTAAAAATTTTCACCTTCCTTAACCTAGGGAAAGCTCCCAGGTTTCCCTCAGGACAGCTTCCACATGCAATTATGCTTTGCCAATACACAATTTTGCAATGCATTAAAATTTGTAACAAGGTCAATAAATTTGAATAACATGCTTGAATTAAGATGTTTATTGAACTTAATATGTAGTTCAATAGTAGCCCACATGTACTTGTGGTTATCCAAAAGTATGATGTTCTTTAGAACTTATCATCACATAATTATTTCTTCTTGCAGAACCTAATCTGGATCCAAGGGATCTTGTATTTAAATTACTAGGTCGACAGAAAAAAAAAAAGGTTTTATTTGAATTAAGTGTTAGGTGTACTTAATATCCTTAGACTCCCATATGTTTTTCATTTGGTGTCTTGTGGCTATTTTCCTTTATGTTTTAGCTGCTTAGTCTGAGCACAAAATAACATTTGTGAGAAGTTAAGCTGCATTTTACAGCTATCATATCAAGATTGGATTGAGGGGGGGGGAATTAAGCATTTACTGTAAGTCTGGAGAACATGTCCTATGTCCAAAATTTCCCATGAATTTCAACATCATTGTGCTTTTTATCTACATTCAGACATCTCATTGGACATCTGTATATGTAGGACATGCAATGGAATTTAGAAATCAAATATAAAACCTGAATGATATCATATACTACTACTCACAGACGATCAGAGCAATGAATTTTCTAGACGTGAATTTCTCCAAATGGTTTTTCTTTTGAAAGTTTTTATGGCTAATTTGTCAGACAATGGATATTTAAATTAACTGCTATAAACTACTTCCAAGTTTTCTGGATCATTATTAATTATACTTCTAATATGTCTAACTTCTGGTGTAGGGAAAACCACTCCAAGGTAATACGCCAAGTCATGCCTATTTTATTACTCATTTTAAGCTTACCAATGATCTGAAAACAAGGCTCCAACAATTTTTTTCTCAAGTGTAAATTTAGAAACTGCAGTCCAAGTGTTTGACACAGAGCTGTGTCATCAAACCATCTTTATAAACTCATCTCTCATGGGAAAATGTTGTATTTTGAGCAGTGTATCATCAAATACAACCTTGCATTTCTAAAGTGACCTAACATGTAGTTTATTGAACAGCTAAGAATAAGAAAATAACAAGTTGTGTAAGGACACTTATGTGCCTAGAATCCAAATTGTGCTAATGGCGTCACACAACAGTACCTACCTCTGCATAGTATGTGTTTAATTTTGTCTAAACTGCAGTGCAGTATGGAAGAAACGAAGATCCCAAACTGATCATGCTTAACCCACTCAGGAACTGAAGAGATCTATACAAGCACAACTTTTTCTAAGGCATCAGTCAACAGTAACATTACTGCTTAAGAGACTTTGCTATGAGTTTATATTCACTTTGTCTCTGGATGTGAACTTGGTTTGTACTTCATCTCTGTAATATTCAGTTGCCATTATGCCCAAATCTGCCTTCTCTGACTGGCTAGTCACACGCTTTATTTACACTAGTGCCTAATGCTGAATCAGCATCTCTAATTAACAGTGAGGCAGAACCATGCTATAATGTGTCTCTTCTCCTATGGATCTTTTCCCCTTATTATTGCTACTGGTATTTATTTAAGGCTACATCAGTTTGCCATATGTGTCATACCAAGCAACAGAGTGTAAACTGATTGGAAAGATTAGATTTCGTTCATTACAAGCAGGGATATTACTCTGCAGACACACTAGAAATGGCGTTTTCTAGCCAGTTTTTGTTCCAAACTAATTTTAATGGTCATTAAAACATATGGCAAACTAAGATATGAGTGTGCCTTTCCTGCATTTGAAAAAATTCCCCAGGGAGAAAAAAAAAAAGGCACCACCTCACTTGGGAAACTATAAGGGCAAATCTCAATGACGGCTTCAAATAGCAATTAGTTTTTCAAGTTCACTTTAATTATGAGTACAACCATTAGCCTTGGCAGTATATGCTGCCTAATATCCAGTATGCAAGAAAGCTGAGATTTATAAAACTGTAATACTTCTAGAAATAGAAAACTTCTCCTAGACAAACTGGCAAGATACAGACTGGATGGGTGGTCTGCAAGATGGATAGGAAACTGGCTAACAGGTCATGGTGATCAATGTTCAACATCTTCATAAATGATCTGGATGATGGGATTGAAAGCAGCATCAGTAAGTTTGCCGATGACACCAAACTGGGTGGTGAGGGAGGGAAAGCCTCCCATCAGGAGGGAGAGCCATCTTACAGAGAGACCTGGACAGGCTGGAAGAGTGGGCTAGCAAGAACAGTATGAAGACTAACAAAGACAAATGCAAAGCCCTGCACCTGAGACAAAATAACCTAATAGCCCAGTACAGGCTATGATCTGTGTGGCTGGGGAGCAGCCTTGCTGAAAGGAACCTGGGGGGTCCTGGTGGATGACAAGCTGAACATGAGTCAGCAGTGTGCTGCTGCAGCAGCAAAGGCAAATCAGATCCTGGGCTGCATCCGCAGGGGCATTATTAGCCGAGATAGAGATGTGATCACCCCACTCTACCCACTGCTTGTCAGGCTGCACCTGGAGTATTGTGTCCAGTTCTGGTCCCCACAATTCAAGAAAGATGCGGACAGACTGGAAGGGGTCCAAAGAAGGGGCAAGAAGATGACCAAAGGGCTGGAGAACCTGCCCTGTGGGGAAAGATTGAAGGAGTTAGGTCTTTTCTCCCTGGAGAAGAGAAGGCTCAGGGGGACCTCATCACAGTATTCCAGTACTTAAAGGATGGCTACAAGGAGGATGGAGGCTCTCTCTTCACAAGAAGCCACATGGAGAAGACAAGGAGCAATGAGTACAAGTTGCACGGGATAGACTTTTCATCTTGGTATAAGAAAGAACTCATTTACACTGAGAACAATCAATCACTGGAAGAGCATAGAGTCCCCATCACTGGAGTTTCAAGGTGCACTTGGACAGTGTGGGTACTGGATAATCTCATCTAAGCTCCCTTTCCCATGAAAGGTGGGACCAGATGATCTTTCGAGGTCTCTTCCAACCTGGGCTGTTCTATGATTCTACAGTTCTAATAATGGAGCATCAGCAAAGTGGAAATTGTTACAATATGAAGGTACCAATAGCAGCAAAAGGAGGACTACAGGACTATCAACTCCAGAGTACCAACTGAATGGTAACATTAGCTTCATTGGTGTAGTGCAAGCTGCTACTAGGCTCATTTGGTCCTTTGAGTACATTGCATTTTATGTTTCATGATTCAAGGTCTTTCTCCCACATACCTCCAGAGGGAGGGCATGATTCTTCACTGTCCTGCCACATCGTTTTTGTGCTTGTACAAAGCAGGATCTAACAATCACTTCCATGACTTTGACCAGTTTAGACTTGTTTCATTAAATATAATTCAGTTTTTCACAGGTTCTTCCTTCACTTACTTTAGGGTGAAAACCCACAGTTTTGTTCACAACATCCAAAGTTTGGGTCTTCATAGCACTGTGACCTTCTTTGCTGGTCATGTTTTTTCAGAAAACCCTACCTGCTTTAGTGACAATCAGAAATCTCCCTTCAGAAGGGAGATTTGCTTGCTAGGTCCTTGCAGTAGTACAGGACAAATTGCTCTTAAATAAGAATTTATTTTCCTCTAAGAACATAGGAATTGGACAGAAAAGGGGTAAAACAACTAAAAGACTTCACACATCTTAAAATTACTTTCCAGATCAGTCTGATTTATTCTAGATATTGCAACAGTCAGGATGGCAAAGCAGTCTGCTTTTTCTCTGGAGATAGCATCTTCCCAATATTTGTAGGAACTGAGTTTTTGAGAAGTTATCTTTTCTGATCTTTTATTCACACCCTTTTCTACAGGTGTGAAGGTATATTCAGAGGTACAATGTGCATATTATCCCTGTACATTTTGATAATGGGTGTTACCTAAAGCCATCTTCTGACTTTGTCCAGAAATACAAAATCACCCAGTTCTGAGTTAACCTATTATTCTTTCATAACAAACAGCAGAATAATAATCATAATAATCATAATAATCATAAAGAGGTATAACAGTCACACAGATATCTCCCACATTTTTCACACAGTTTCCAGAAGGACAACTGAAAATGCAACAAGTGGTCTTGCATTGGAGAGTATCTTAGCATAAATAAAAAGATCAGGCTGATCAAGTGTACCTTTAAACTTCTCAAAATTAAAAAACCCATATATTAATGTATTAAAAATATTATCAGACATGATAGACTGGCCACTGCTGTTAGAAATTTTACCTTTATATCCCACCTACAAGAGGGCTTTGCTATTTTCATAAGAATAACTGACAATACCTTGTTTCTCTTAGAAAGAGGCTTTTCCCAATCTTTAATATGAGTACAACAGGTCCCACAATTTGGTAGACTTTCCTCAGACAACATTAGAAATACTCTAAGGCACTTAACATATGGAAAGAGAAAAGAGTTTTCCTGATAGTTTAAACATCAAAGTGTTTTTAAGAATACGTATAGATACTGTGTTTTCTTTCCAGTAGTGAGGACAAAGGAACATTATTCCTTGGTTTGACTTACAGATACAGCTAACAGATAAATCTCTTACTGTACTGTATGTAGCTTGCAAATATTAACCAAGAGGCCAGACCATGCAGCTAAGATTAAATCTTCTCTATCTATACCCTAATTATTATATCTTCTGTTTTTGTGCCATAAGAAGAAAATATCCATGCAGATGGTTTTCCACAGTTAATGACCATGGAACTAGCTCTGTGAATGCTTCAAGGTTTTAAGGAAATACTTTCAGGCTGAAAAGTCTTGAAAAATATTTTTACTCTGGTCACTACTAATTTAAAGTAAAAAAATATACTAATGTCCAATTACAATTTTTTGTTCTTTTAGTTTGTCTATTTATTTGTCTATTTATTTTTACCTTATTCATCATGAGGACCCCTCATTAAGGCTATTCACAGAGTACAGTGTTAGTCAGCTGGACTAATGAAATCCTAATGAAGTAATTGTAAGTTATTTGTTTAGACTGAGTGTGACTAAGATCAACAAAATTTGCACCTAAGTTATCTCATAAGACTCATTCAGGAAATCTGTGGCACAGTTCAGGACAGACTGTGAGTGCTGCTAACCTCCCAGAATTGTCCCTTGAGTGTAGCCCTGCCAGGATACACAGCCAGAGGGGTCAAGCTTTATCACTTTTTAGTAATTAGTTTTTGAATAGAGCTTTGGAAGTACAAAGTGCTTCTCAAGTGCTATAATTATCATTTCCCTATACAGCAGCATAGTTGAGTTGCAAAGCATGAAGTAAGGAAGTAAGATTGACCAAACCTCTAACACTTGGTTATAGAAATTATTGTCAGAGAGTATGAAATAAATTGCATTTCAGGTGAAGCCTGCTGGTTTATTGTGTATTTTTCAAAGTTTGGCTGTCTCTTGATTACAGACTAAGAAATCTTTATATCACCTCCAGCAAAGAGACAAACCATGTTTAGTCAAGCTCAGTGGTTGTTACAAATGAACATGTTGCTCAGCAACCAGATATTGAAGCTAGATGAGTGGACTTGTGATGGTAACTTTTGCTTTAAATTTTCTATTTTATTTTCTAAATGCTTCTGCTGTGAGTTTGTTCTTCACGTCAGTGAGTTAACCCTTCTTTTCCACCTGTTTAGAGTGTCTTCTACCATATTACCCTACCTTTTTTGCATGGAAGTGAGGCAAGATGACTGTCTGAGAAAACAGATGGTCACTGAATTCTCACAGTTGTGATATTCCCTAGTTACCACCATTGCTGTGGTAACTGGAATTAAGGAGACCCAACGATTCTGAAGGGACCTCTTGGAGGCCAGTATTTTAGGAGTTTGCCAAAGTTCCCTTTGGCAAAACTGCCCATGAACTTTCAAATAAATCTGCATGGGACACTATTGAGGAGATGGAGCTTCAGGCAGCTGAGGCAGCCCATCACCTTTATTGTCTTCTAAGAAGTCTGGATGACAGAGTTGCTATATAAAGTATACTTATATAGCATCTTCCCTCCCATCTTCTTCACCATTGCTTTATATTGTGTAGCTTGCCTTAGTAATAATTAGGGTCTCTGCATGGCTGCAGCTCCTGGGGGTTGTCACAGATTTTACATATCTTCATATTTTATTTCTATGATCCACATAAAAAAAAAAGTGCAATGAGGAGCTTCTTTATAACAAGACGCTAATTAACTTCTGTAATATTTGGAGCTTCTGATGATCCTCATGTTTTCTAAGCCAGTTATTCTTTCAGGGACATCACTGATGCTGACAATCTGTGGATAAACTTTTAAAATAGCACTGCAGGTCACCAAGACCACCTGTCTGCCTGATGATTCCCTATCACCACGCTGCTCATCCACAAATTCACAGTAATAGGAGATACCCGTTTTCAGACAGAAAAAGGTCGCTTTCTTTAACAATGAATGAAGAACTTTCTTAATCCAAAAGAAACATCATCTCCCTAAAGCTATTCTTGTTTCCTGTGCTCTGCCTAAAGGCTTCCCAGTCCTACTGATTTTCCATTGTGTTTTAAGAATATAATATGTACTCCCACACACATACTTCCCTCAGTTTCCTCTGAAACACATGGATTCCTATGTGAAATCTACCTGAGAGCATAATAGTACAAAAAGAATGAAAAAATTCATCAAACTGCTGATGTAGTGGAGAGTGGCATGTTGTCATTCTCTCTATGGTTTCACTGTCCTCACATCCAGATTTTGGCTTGCTTGAGTGAACACAAGAGCTTTCTATTTGATGTACCCCTTTGGTGTTTCCCTTACTCATCCTTAAAATATTATTTGGCTTATCCTCATTTTTGCTTCATATACGTTTTTATATTTGGCCATGGCTCTCAGGAATCTTTCAAGCCCTACTGTTCCATAACCAGTGTCACAGCTTGTTTCACTGAGTCCTTCTCCTAGTTAATCTATTTGAGAATAATAAAACTGATTGCCTGGGAAAACATTACCTTTTCTGTGGTTGTTCATTCTGAAAAGGGGAGGAGATGGAGACCAGTCAACAATCCCTTGCTTAATAATAATTAAACCCAGCACAATGGAATGTATTGTTATGCTCATTTTATGCTGTTTATGGCAAAGCGAAAGGTTCATAGTAACAGTGTGCTAAGAGAAAGTTGGTGTTATCAGATGAATAATCAAAAAGGCTGTCCCCATACAGGATATGAAATATCTAAATTCCAGTCTCAGTTTTTGGCTATAAAGAGAATGCTGAATCTGAAGCTGTAAATGAAAGGAAAAAAAGTGTAGCATCCATTCTATGGCATGACAAGGCTTAAAAATAGTATCATGAAATGTCACTGATTGATTCATTTTAATTTGGTAGTGTACAAAGACTATATTAATATGAAATTACCTTCTTATAGGTATAATCATAGAATAAGAGATAATTCCTGACCCAAAGAATTTATAATCCAAATCTTCAAGATTAAAATAGATTTTGATATTCGAGGGAAAACTGTAGCCCAGAAGAAGAATGAACACAAAGCAAAAAATTTTTTACAGGAGTTCCACTGTTTTGGGGTTTGGAGAAAACCAGGAGATGGGAGTGATATTATAAGGGTGTGCACTATGTTGATTTAGAGGGAGGGAAGAAATCGTTTGGGAGGGGATATGGAAAAAGCAAAAAAGGTAAGGAGAGCAGGGCAGGTAGAAATAGTGGAGAGGGGACCATTAAGTATTTAACAGTATATGTTCACTTGAATCCTGCTCATTTTGAGTCATATGAAGGAGATATGAAAGTAAAATTAGTGCTGGACTATTGTCATTGGGATGAAATATCAGCTGAAGTACTTCCTATTTGTTCTGTGGATATGTATTGTTCTTCCCTGAACTGAACACCCATGGTTACACTTCCAGAGTAGTTTTATCTGCTTGGAAAATTCCTTAGAACATTTTTGATGTGTTCTTCTATGAGCTTTTCAATGTAGAAGACTAGTTTAAGAAAAAATTGCCATTGAAAACATGATTAAAATATATTTATGTTGGTAAAAGTATAAAGTTTAAAGATTTAAGAGAATATCTGAAACATCAGAGTTAATAAAAACCATTCTCCGGAGTAAAAATTTAGCTGAAGTCTGAATTAATTCTCTTCTACCATGAACTTTTCTTGTTCTGTTTTATTACTTTCTGAGAAAAATTTTTTACGTTTTTATTTTTATCACTTCCTCTACTTCCTAAATTTGGAATTTTAGGCTGTACATAGTGAATTTCAGTGAGATACTCATCCTAAGTAAATATATTTGTATGTTCTCCTTTGTTGTTAATCAAAATGCGCTGTTGGACTTCACCAACAAAAAAAAAATGCCCAACATCCAAAATCACAAAAAAGTCTGCTCAGCACAATAGGAAACCTAGCATGGGAAGAAATACAGCCTGGAGCTCTGGATCCTATGGTTGAAATCTGGAAGGCGGTATTTCCCATCAACACACATTAGCAGTTTCTGGTTTAGTACTGTAAAGCTGATTATGATGATAAGACATTGTAGAGAAAAGTTCTAACTGTGCATAAAAAAAATTTCCATTTTATTCCTTCCATCTTGATTGTATTAGTCTAGGAAAAGGGTGGTCACATACTAGCAGGGAAAAAACAAAAGCAGTGCTAGGGAATACTAGGGGTTAAAGTAGCAGCCGAACTGCTAAACTCAATGACAAAATAGTCACTCCCAGGCAGCATACCATCATCAACTTGCAAGACATTGTTTGATTTTTTTGGCAGGCTTCACCTGTCTGCATATAAATATATATATATATATATATACACACAGACACACACATATATATACACACACACACACTTTAATGTGAAGCTCCTGGAGAGTCAGTCCTTTGCTTTGAGGAACTGCCCTGTAGGGAATGCCACCAGGATTACAGGTAACTCAAATAGTGCTACAACCTTGATTAGTTTATTCATTGTTTTAGATGTAGAAATCAGAGTGTTTATAAATGAGAACTCTGGCTGGCAAATGTTCTCCATCCTTCTCCTTTCATCCCCAAAACCTCCCTTTCCTCTTGTATGCAAGTTTCAGGTGTAAACAGAAGACTTTGTTCTGAGGAGAGAAATCACTCAAAACTAATTGTTATTGCTATGCAAATCATACCATTATTAATAACAATGTTTTGGTGAATATTCAAATGAACACCAAAATGACCATGCTGTGTCTTACATATTTAGAGAACAACGATTTCATGTTATTTTTCTGAACAGCACAACAGGGCTGGGGGTGGAATCCAGAAACCACTGCTGTCCCAATTTAGATGTCTAACCCTTTGAGGGTGATAATTTTTTATTAGGAATTCTAAAAATATGCTGAACACAACTCTCTGTGAGAAGAGAAAGCACGGCGATTAAATAGCAGTTCACATAAGAGATTGCAATTGTTGGGGCGGCAAGGAGACAAGACAAGTGTTGGCAATATTCTCATTGCAATCATTACATTTAATACAGAAGAGGGCAACAGTGGCAAAGTGAAGAGCAGGCTAACGATATAAGAGGAATAGTAAAATAATACATGTCACATTCCATAGCAATAAAGACTGATGTTCTTGAAGCTTCCCCTCCTGGGACTTGCAGCTGTGCACACGCACACCCACATGTAGATTCATAGATCTCATGTAATTTTAATACGATTACACCTCACATTACACCTATATGTAGATTTCTACTCCTCTTTCATGGTTCATTGTAGCTGAACTTCAGGGCTTAATAGTACATTTGCAGACACTTTCAAATGCCTGCGTGACTCCCTCTAAACTTGAAACAACTAGGTTTTTGTCTCCAGAAAGAACATAACCTTTACTATTTCCAATTTTATTGTGACTGTAAAGTTAATTTCATTTAATGAAATCAGTAACAGCTGAAGTTACTCACCATGATTACTGCCATGTGGCTTTTTCTTCCAGCATTTTACCCTGCCTTGCTCCTGTCTCTATTATAGAGAGCTCCTGTTTTGCTAGGCTGCTAATACAGTCTAATGATGAGAGAGGCAGAGACCTTTGGAAAGGTTTCGCCATCCGTATGCAGACCGCACCTCTCACAGTGTTTACTGCTTTTACAAGCAACAGTAATCTTTCTCACATTTGCTGTGCCAATAATGAAGTCTTTATTAACACCCCACCCTCTTTATAGACTTGATAGAAGCAGATGCTCCATCTGCTTAAATATTTGAAAAGTTACTCCTAAACCAACATTTATAAAGATGCTCATGAGTACATCTGGAAAGAATACTGTGGATGCAACACTGTCACATATTACTATAATAAAGCAGTAGCAGTAATCCTTACTTCTATATTGTTATTTTCCTTATTGAATGCTGGATTCATAAGAAGGCAAAGGCTAAATGTGGGTGCCTAAGTAAAATGTGAGTAAGTAAAAAAGCCCTGATTGACTTCAGCTACATTTAAGAGGTACCATCATATTCCTCTTGATTATTTGGATATGTGGGCTAAGCTCTGAGCTAGTGGAGAAAAGAAGTAATGCACTGTGGAGTTTCATCTTCAGGGCAAAAGGGCAAAAGGACAAAAGGCTCTTCGTCTTTTTTGGGACGTAGGGGTGCCAGCTAGACACCTTTAAAAGAAGGTTTTAAGTAGCCCACTCTAAGACAATGCTAATGGTTCCAGAAGTGGCATTTCCATACACCTCTATGATTTTGTATGAAAGCACTAGTACTTACACACTCTGTCAGACATGAGACTTGGTAGTATATACAGATCCCATTCTTGGATGTTTGACTTGTCCCATGGTTTCAATTAAGCCACAACAGACCTAAGAAATATATGTCACGCTGTTAACCCTGGCCATTTGTAATAGTCCTTGAGACTTCACAAAGCTCTTCTGAGTTTGTGATACTACAGTTAAACCACTTGACTTTCACTCCAAATAGGGCTGAGTGTCTCTCCAAGAAAAGCTCACAGTGCTTTAGGGACAAAATCTCTTTCAGCACTGCTTTCTGAATAACAATATGTGTAAGAAAAAGGGGAAGAAGAAGTAGTTATATCTCCTCCTAGAACACAGACAAATTTAGGAAATAGAGGAAGTGATAAAAATAAAAAAGTGAAAAATTTTTCTCAGAAAGTAATAAAAGAAACTGGAATTGTTAGCCATTTTATAATTTTCCCTCATTTCATGTTTAAAAATGCCATTGATCTGGCTTTTTCATGTCTCGTTGAGCACCAGTCCTGCATGTTAGTTCAGTTGCAGAAGGCTGTAGCAGAATGAGAACGTGTATGCTGTAGTCCTGATCCTGGCTAGACAGATGCATCTTGATGGAGGATCTGGGCTCAGAAATACAAATTAAACTTTTGTTCACAGAATCACAGAATGACTGGGCTTGGGAGGGGCCTCTGGGGATGGTCTAGTCCAACACCCTGTTCAAAACAGGATCAGCTAAAGCCAGTTGCTGAGGGCTATGTCCAGTCAGGTTTTGAGTATCTCAGAGGATGGAGACTCCACAAACTCTCTGGGCAACCCCTGTGCTTGACACCTATTACAGTAAAAAATAAATAAATACAAATTTAAAAAAGTTGTTTTCTTATATTAAGTGGAATTTCCTGTATTTCAGTTTGTGCCCATTGTCTCTTATCATGTCAGGGATCACCAGTGAGAAAAGTCTGACTCCATCTCCTTTACTGGCTCTGTCAGGTATTTTTAAACATTGACAAGATCCCCCTGAGCCTTCTCTTCTCCAAACTGAAGAGCGAACACTCTCACAGTCTCTCCTCCTATGTCAGATGCTCCAGTCCCTTAATCATCTTTGTGTCTCTTTGCTGGACCTGCTCCAGTATTGCCATGTCTCTCTTGTACTGGGGAGCTCAGGACTGGACCCAGCAGTCCAGATGTGCCTCACCAGTGCCGCACAGAGGGGAAGGATCACCTCCCTTGACCTCAGCTGTGGTCTTAGAAGCCTTAATATTGATCTTTTAAAGTTAACAACTCTTTTTCTTTTAGATTTCAAAATAAATATTTATTTCAACCAGACCCAAAGTGATTTTATTCTTTCTTAGAAGGGAAGACTTATAGTAAGGGCAGATGGAAATAAGAAGAGCTACACTGGACAGACTAAGTTACATTTGTGCTATGAATACATTGCAAGTATTTCTTTATGTTTTTATTAGTAGCTGTAGGAACATTGAGATATTTATTTATTCCATCCTATACAATTCCTGAGGCTGAATATGTTGGCTTTAGCAACATTTCTATTTTTAGTTGAACCTTAAATATTCAAGCATCTCAATGCTGTTCTTCACCTAGCTTCTTCAGCTAGCTTCTACATACCACTTTAAGATCATACTTAAGATGGCTGAAGACCTAGAGTAAATATTTTTATTTAAGTATTATCCGTGACATGCATGTATAGCTGCAGAAAATCAATGGACATCTTTAGAAAAGCCAAAAAACCCCACAGCATATTTAAGTATCTCAATGTTATATTTCTCTTTCAATTTTAATGGGTATTAAAAATGAAGTATTCTCTCCAAGATTAACTTTGTCTTGTTTAGCTGATAACTGAGAAATATTAAGACTTGATTTGATTTTCTTGCTCTCATGTACTCACTTTCTGACATTGCTTTTCATCACTTCAAAGAAAAATCATGAATTCTGCTCCTAATGTAAGTACACGTGGCTTCTCCTGGGCCAGTCTGGGCTCTCATTTCCACTTGTGCAAAATAAGATGCCTTAAGAGTGATTATGGGCTCTCTGAGATATATCTGCAATCAGAATTTGGCCCATTGACTTGAGAAGCAGCTTTGTCCTTACTTGTGAAAATAATCTGATATTTTTTCCTGTACTTATAAGTAGAAAATATGTGGTTTAATTCCGGGAAGTTTTAAGAAGCTGGAAGCTGAATATCCAGTTCAGCACAGCATTTAAGCACATGCTTAAGCAGATCTGTTCATTTAATCATTTGATTCCATTTATCTACCAAAGTGATAGATTGAATTAGTCTGGGAATTCTAGAAACGGGCCCTGTCTCCACTTAAGGACATGGTGTTTCTGTTGTTAAGGGTTGCCTAAGAAAGAAGAACAACAAAGGTTTTCCTCACGATTTTTCCCACATGCACAAAATGCTTATGTGCAAGAGTGTTTTCTGTACATGTATACATGTACTTTGGAAAGTCTGAATAAATTTGAAACAAAATTGCCATTTGAAAGCAATAAAAAATAAAGCATCATGTTAAATTAAGTCTGGTAATAAAACTAGCAGTAATCAATATGAGCTTATGAAAGGATGATTCTGTTTAATTAATTTGATATCTATTTTGATCAGATTACAGGATTGATTGATAAAACATAATGGAGTTGCTGTTATTTATTAAACCTTCTATCAGACTACTGTTCATACTAAATATTACTAAATCATTGTAGCATATATTAAAACTTTAAACATTTTTGCAGTAAATACTTTTCCGAAGTTGAAGAACTGTCAGAAATCTGGAAACCCACATTCACAGGACTCTCAGTCTTTGTGCAACAGTGGGACAGGGTCATATGTCAAGTACAACAAGTTAAGTCAGGGATTTGCCAATATATACATGGACTGATTGCCAAGACAGTAGACTGAGGGTGGAGAATACACTTTCATGCCCTGTCCACTTCTACTCCTTCATCCATCTGGTGCAGAGCTGTGGAAGAAGAAAGGAGCCACTGCAGAGCAAAAGTGTGAGATACAAGTCCTACAAAGGTGAATGGAAGTGGGATGAGGCTGAGAGGCAAAACAGTGTACATCATCATGTGTACATCAGAATGAACACTTAAATTCAGCAGGTCTGTGTTTGTTCTATTGCCTGTTCTCTTGTCACTAAATATCTTTTAGGAGGCATACCATAACAGGCAAATTCTAACACCAGCTGAGTGAGGAGCAGATAGGGAACAATCAGAGAGGTGCTATCACTTCCACCTGGACAGAAGGTGGCTTTCCTGTAAAAGTTCCAGAACAGGAACTTTCTGTGGAAAAAGCTCACTTTTAACCAGCTTGTGAAAGAGCATACGCTGAAGTGTGGCTAAACTGGGCTAGCACTGGGGATATGCCAGAAATCTTGCCATTTCTCCATACAGCTTGCTCACCTGGATCACGTCTTCTTGATTCCCAAGTGAGCTATCTCATCAGGTTCCTTTGCCCCTCTTCCCCTTTTCTTTGCTGGGAATGTGGGTCCATGTGCCCTGCAACACAAGTGGGGTGTTCCATGTGTCCAGGGCACACAGCTGCTGCTGTGCATCTGCAGCTCTGACAGGGAGGGCATGCACAGTCCTCTGATCTGTTCTGCAAGCATCCATATCGCTGTCTGCCTGCAGTTGAGTCAGTCTGTGCCTTGGTCACGAGTCCAGCACACCTTGACTGTTCATGGACAGTTGTCATTCTCTGAGCTATCCAGAAATCCTGGACAAGTGGTGAAGTTATTTTTCTGCTCAGATTTGATTTCCAGATGGTAGCAGACAACATATTTGGCACAAAATTACTGTACCTTGAGCTCAGGGGACTGGAACAGGTCAGTGAGCTTAGTACTTTGGAGACTAGAAGGAAATCTACTGCCACTGGCCAAAATTGTCTCATTTTTCCTTTACAATGAGATTATCCACCAATGCCTGGTGAATTTCACTGCTGTACTTCAAGGTTTGGTAGCTTTGCAACAGAAAATGTTGGGTGGCCAGAGGTTGTGTTTCCAAACCAGTCAGCTAAAAATATTAGCAAAGCCAAAAGTCAGACATAATTCTAAACCAAAATGGGTTTTTAGCACTATGAATATGGATCTGTTTAGGATGTCTTGATGTGATTTCGGTTGGAAGAAATTATTTTAATATGGATGATATTCAGAGGACTGAAATTTGATTTCCTGACCATTTCTGTTACATTATATAGAATGAATATAATTTGAGTTCATCTGGTTTAGGTAGTCTCCAGTCCTTGCCCACTACTACCACTGAACTACTCTTTCAAGGCCTTTCTGGAAGCTTTTTATCACTATATGTTGGAAACAGAAAAAAATAGCAATCAGATACATTGCTATTAAGTTGTAACTTTAAAAATTAGAGTTGTGCTAATTGTAATCAATGAAGAGAAGTTGTAGCAATTTCAAGCTGATGTATCATTAAGATGTTCAAGAGACTTATTGTGTGAAAAAATTAAAGAAAATTCTGTTTTTAAATCATCATCAGTCAAAACCTTAATTATTTTCTCCAGCTCTCCTACGCACACACTCACATGCACATATGCATTTGTGAGGCTATAATCCATGATTCATCTCGCTCATGTTCAAGAGAAATGGCACTGGCTTTCTGTTGGTATTTATCACTGCTATGCCCCAAATCACTGAAAGTGGCCAGATTCGGGTGATGAGTTCAGTCTCCATACCTAAATATTTGACTGATTCCTTACGCCAGTCCTATTTCTTTAAAGCATTCTGTAATTTACAACACTTGAAAAAGATGCCACAGCTAATGAGAAGAAAGCATGAACTACCTGGCATAAATTCAGCAGGTTGTCAAACAGCGTTATTCGCCACAGAATAGTTCAATCAGATGCTTAGGACTAAAGCCTTTTTGCTTGATTACATGGATTATTTGCATACAATTGGACCCTAATCTCATGAAAAATTGTCCCTTGGGCAATGGGTATTTGACTGTTGAGGATGTTTTTCAGAGGACTGATCGGTGATCAAAGTAAAAAAATGTCTGATTTAATGTTACTTCAGATTATTAATAGGTATAATAAACCCCCTCTAAAACAGAGCCAAAGTCACAAGACAGAAAATAATTTAGCACTATTTTCTCTGAAACTGTACCCCCAGACTATTAAACCATGTTACATGCTAAAACGATGCTAGACTTCACTGGTAATGACAGAGAGATTCCAGATTTGCAAAATAAAGCTATGCTTTAGGCTGAATATACTAACAAAGCTGATACAACTCTTCCTGTACAAATAAAATTAGTAGAAATAAAATCTAAATCATTAAAGGAAATGCATTTTCATTCTCATTTGGATTTTGCTATTGGCAGCAAAAAGTATTGCCCTTTTAGTCACTTATAAAACAAGTTGTTTGAAAAAGGACTGCATCACAATTTTTGTGAATTTCATCAAGATTCTTGGGGTCTCACTATGCAAAGATGTTCAAGCTTGGAGAAAATTAAAAAGTTCTCATGTTAGGAGATTTCTCAGAGAAATTTGAGAGATTTCAAGAAGTGAAACTCTTTGAGGACTACTCCAATGCCCTTGCTTGTCTTCTCTCAATTTAACAAAAACCATAGAATCATAGAATCATAGAATAGTTTGGGTTGGAAGGGACCTCTAAAGGTCATCTAGTCCA
>NW_008794621.1:215654-223895 GCF_000699145.1 Aptenodytes forsteri | reverse complement strand
GTTCTGCAAGGGCACCTCAGGCTTCAGGGGAAGTCTCTTCCTCGTGCTCGTCCTTGCCTTTGCAACCATCCATTCTGCATTATTGGTCCCCCTGCTCCCTTCTGCATGTGCCGGTGGGGGAGTTTCTGTCTGTTTGGCTGTGGGTTGTGGGTCCCCTGCAGACTGTGCTTGGAACCAGCTATCTAGCTCCTCTGCCTCCCTGATGTTACACAGTCTTCTCACCGCCTCCTGCAGCTCAGCCACCTGCTGCAGGAGGTCCTCCACCTGGGCACACCTTTTGCAGGCAGGTCTGCCGCCTGTCCCTACCCCAGGAGAGAGGTCTAGGCACTCCCTGCAGCTCGAGGTCTGCACTGAAGCGTCTCCCTTCAGCAGTTCCGTCTGCGTGGAGGCATCGGCCGCCGCTGGGGTAGATGGTGCAGACCCCCCAGCTGGAGCCGCGGCCTTTACCCTCAGAGGAGTGCCCACCATTCTGCCTTGAGGGTCGGGTAGGATGAGTGCCCTTGTCCTGTGCAGGGACCATTGTATTTCTTTACTTGTATAGACATCCCTCAAACAAGTCAAGTGTCTGAGTATCACGTATGCTAATCTTATTAAATAAAGTTACTAAAGTGACATCCTGCAGCAGTTTGATGTGGGTTGCTGTGAAGCAGTTTATCGTAAATGTGAAATAGGCTGTTTCTTTAAATACATAGAGAGGCTTATTTGAGATATAGGAAACAATAAGATCTATATATAAAATCTAAATATAAAGCTCACTATGAAGAAGTCAGAATTTGCTAACAGGTGGTAAGTACATAGTTATTCCTGTCCTAATTATATTCTGTGCTATTCAAAGAAGCAATTTGACATCAGTTGATTATGGCTGAGCCAGACTAAAGAGAAGTTGATTATTCTTAAAAGTGTTCATATTTTCCATGGTCAAAATCAGTTTTTGAAGCTCACGATTTACTCATTGAGTAAAAGTGAAAGTTTTAAAGAGGAATCTCAGCTTTTCTTGTGAAGGTGTAAGTCTATGATCTTCCTCCTTGAGAAAGCAGCCTGGGAAAAATTAATGAGCTAACTGTCTCAGACAGAGTAGTGTGGCTGAAGCATTATTTTTCCTAACTGCTATCTGATTCCCTTTACAACTCCTTAAGTGTCTCCTTTGGGATTAAAGAAAAATATATCTCCAGATCTCTGCTTTGGGAGGACACCCAACAGTTTATACTACCGGAGGGCTGGGACACCTTATAGCTTTGATGAAAATTAAGTTTGTCTAAGTGACCTTCAACTTTGTATTAGTACAAGCTCTATTTCTGCACAGGAAAGCAAGACGAGCATCTCAGGGAAATTGGCAGATTACTGTTATATACATTAATTTATGCAGTATTTAAACTCATATCAAATGGGCCAAGAACTGTTTTCTGGCACTGAGGTCCACTTTTATTTCACAGCTATATCTCTGCAGTTACACTTGCTTGTCCCCCGACATAGGATGACTATACCTAGTCTGTGTAATGGGAAAGGTTCTTGGTCTACGCTGACCTCCAAACCACGCTTGGGTTTTGCCTCGGCAAGTCCTAGTCAACACAATTCAAAACTATGCCTAGGATTACACCAATAGTTTGAACAATCATGGGGCAGGGCTCAGGCCTGATGCATTAGCCTTGCTTAGTTTATCACTAGAGAAAAACATAAAATGAATCATTAATAATGGAGGTTTCTCCTGACATCCTTATGACTAACCTGGAACTGATTCCTAAAGCTGAATCATTGCAGAGGCTGGCTGAGAGCTGGACAAGCTGCAAAACAGACATTGCACTCCAGAAAACCTGCTTTTTATTGCCTTGTTTTCAAACTCTTTCAAAGAGGATCACAGTTTCCCCAAATGTGGTGCTTATTCATTATTCATCATCAGATTATTCATCCAGGTAAATGATTGTCTATAAACTGATCAGCATTCATCAGTCCACGTCTTTAGCTGTCCCCAACAGTCAGATACTAAGTGTCTCAGCTGGAGGCTTTGGATAAAATTCTACTCATCCTTAACATGCCCTGGAAAGTGAAGTAACCGGGGTTCAAGTACAACAACACTGAACCTGCAGCAGAATTCCTTTCCCGCCTCCCCCCCCTCCAAAAATATATCTGCACTTCAAATTTCTTTATGTGCCACTGCTGTGATCCCTGTGGGCAGGATTTCACTGTGTCTGAAGGATTATAGTTTATCTGAAGAATATCCAAGACTTTTAAAAGTCTCTTGTTATAAGTGTTGCTGCCTTATATCTTGGATTGATCATCTGTTAAAATACAAAGCCAGACATCTGCCCTTGTTGAGTAGCACTTTGTCTGGGGATGGTACAAAGGTTGTGTAAAGCATCATGTTAAATCCCTGCTGGGATAGCCTCTGTTACACCCAAAGAAACACCAGGAACCACAGCTGTTTAGATCACCAGTATTTCCCCTAGTTAAGCATGCACTTCTTGAAGATATCATTGTGAAGCTACCTTTTTGGCTTTTCTCCAAGGATTCTTTGGAGGAGAAGTCTTCAAAAGACCAGTTCTCCATCTTTCTCCCTGCTTTTTGGACAGGACTCAAGATCTGGATCACAAACCTATGGGCAACTAGAAATTCTTTGGAAAACTCCAGACAACATGTATCCATTCAACAGTGTTTGATAAATGCAACCTCTTTAAAAAATATATCCAATAAATCCTCGCTGCAAATATCAGGTTTTTCTTTTCATCCTCTGAACAGGTGTTCCCCTAGGCCTTAAAAATACTACAGAAAGATTTTACATGATTCATGTATCATACCGGGTTTGTGTAGGATTAATTTGTAGGAGGTGAAATTGCAGGCCTTCTCTGAGTAGTACAAAGAGACCCAAGCTGCCAAGGCATAAATCAGGTAAGTCCAGATGCAGTTTGGCAGTATGAAGTTTATGTGAAAGAACAAGCCCCGCTGATAAGCCTGGGTTTATTCCCTCAATTCTTAGGCCTCACAACCCAAACTTATAACTCTGTTCACCTAGTGCTGGGCCACATGGGCTTACCATGTAGGACCAATATATGTCTCTGCTCTCTCATGCGCTTTTGCACCACTTTACAGGAATCCAGCCAACTGCAAAGCCTACATGTTCATGAGCTAGCTGGATACCATAGAATCATAGAATCATAGAATAGTTTGGGCTGGAAGGGACCTTCAAAGGTCATCTAGTCCAACCCCACTGCCGTGGGCAGGGACATCTTCAACTAGATCAGGTTGCTCAGAGCCCCGTCCAACCTGACCTTGAGTGTTTCTAGGCATGGGGCATCCCCCACCTCTCTGGGCAACCTGTGCCAGTGTTTCACCACCCTCAGTGTAAAACATGTCTTCCTTCTATCTAGTCTAAATCTACCCCCCTTTAGTTTAAAGCCATTCCCCCTTGTCCTGTTGCAACAGGCCCTGCTAAAAAGTTTTCCCCCATCTTTTTTATAAGCCCCCTTATATAATATCAGGATCAATATTAATTTCTGAGCCTCTCAGACACATTTTAGGTTTCAGTCCCTGCATCTCTTCTCCTTTCTGGGGGTACAAGTCTCAGTGGTCATCAAAAACCTTGGATCTGATACTTCAGCTTACCGAGCTCCCACTTCCCAATGACATCCCTTCTGGAGTCCCATTGCAGTTGTTTTGAGCTTCCTAATTGACCCAGCCTGGCACCACAATAGGCTAACAGGAGGCAAGACTTATAAAAGAAGTTTCTGAATTATAGTCATTGCTGCTTTTAAAAGCACTACACGTCCATAAGTCTTTGAAAGGATACAGCCTTGACTTCTACCCTGAGGTAGATCTAACCTCTTTTAACAGTCTAAGGTAGAGGCTGATTTTTCTGACAATGAAAGTTTCCGCCTCATCCCTCCCCTTCAGAGTTTTCTCTCATAACCCATTAGCTCACAGAGAGCATCTACTCTCTGATGTGCACAAACCCACACCTTATTTGAAAGTTTCCAGTCTCTTTAGCTGGGTTTATGTAGAGCCAGTGAAATGACACTTGCACAGGCACTGGTTGTTGAGGGACATTCAGAAACAAGAGCCACTCTCACCTCTCTCATTAAAAGTTTTCCTATACTCTTTCTCCTGAAAGTTATACTGGGAAAAAACTGATCTTGTCACAGCCAGGATACTTCTACAATACAGTGCTTCAACAGGGAAACAGCACACAAGATGGAGAATAAAGCAAACCCAAAACTTAGTTTTATATAGATGTTTGACAAATCTTGCCTGAAACTTGTATATTTATTTTCTCTCTTCTACCACAGATAATCCACCCAGTGTCATTTAAAGGCACATATTGCCTAGTCTCAACTGCTGTGAGTTCTTTCTTTTTCTAATGCCTCTCAGAGCATTATACTAGCCAGTAAATTACACCAGGCAATAATTACCCTGTTAAAGGAGCTTTCAGGCGTCTATGTGTTCCCCATAAAGCAAAGGGAGATGCAGGAGAGACCTGCATCTATCTGTAATGTACTGTTAAAGAAGTTATATAGATTCAAGAACAGCATTTCACAACTGGAGAAGTCAGAATTACTAGTAACATAGGAAAAAAAAAAGAATGTTTTCTTGTCTCTTGCTTTAAAGCAGATTTTTGCCGTGCTTGTCAAAAAAAAAGCTTCCATTAAATTCAAAGCAGTTATATGCTGTTTCTTTTATAGGATGCACCTGGGAGCCCCCAAGCAGTCCCTCTGATTGGAATGGGACTATGAAAATGAGAGTAGAGACTTTGTTTAATGTATTAAACATACAGGTAGGGACACTTAAGAGCTCAGATGAGGAAAACGCTGTTTTAAGTAACTGCTGGCTAAGGAGTAGTTAGACCTCTTAACAGTTATGTTGTGTGTAAGGAAAGGCATATAGACTGGAGCTGTTTGCTTTAAAAGTCTTTTTCATATTCTGAAGACAAGGTATTTTTGAAAAGTATTTGTTCAGTGTATTGAACAATTATTTTTCTAGATATTGTGTGGCTTGTAATGACCAGGAGTTGTCAGGGCAGAAAAAGCTCAGAAATTACACCTATATGGTTGTGGTGCTCATAGTTTCTCTGGGAGTGTTCCTTTTTAACAAAACCATGCATGCTAGTACTAGAGTGGGGGAAAAGGCTACAGAGAGAGCTTCCTTGCACAAAAGGGTTAAAACAATGCTGATTACCTACTATAAATCTTATAAGGGATATCAAAGATCTAGATGTATCTTATTTAAAATTGTGGTAAGGCCATTGACCTAGTTGAGGTTACATCTAAGCCAGAACTGCTGTAAAAAGCTGTCCTGGGATAGATTTTTGGAGCTCTTTTCCTCCATTCCCAAAGAGAAATAAAAATCTTGATGCTGTACCTTGCGGGATGGAAGTAAATGTACTTTGGATCACTTAAAGCAGTATTTCACCTTCCAAATGCCTTTCATAATTTTTTTTAAACTTTATTCATGTTTTAAAAATCTAGGTTTTTAAATATGTTATTTTCTTGACAGTAACACCAAAAAATATTTGCAAAGAGATTAATTCTAATAGCTGACCTTTTCCCATAACATTTTGGTCCAAATTGGTCAGTGGGTATTTGTTTTCTTTTATTTATTTGTTTATTTACAAAAAGGGCCTTCTGTCAAAACAGTCCCAGCAAGTTTTCCAACTGACAGACCCAATTACAATTAGTCGCAGCCTTATGCAACTTAAGCTGATATTGCTCCCCTGCTCTGGAATGGAGGTAACGGGAGCTTCAACCTTGTTCTCACTTGGATTATTGCCTTGAACTAGATATAAAGTTCACACCAAATTTTGCATCTGCTAGGAGAAGCTCATTTTATTTTTGCTGTCTGTTACCTGCATTAAGTATGCACTCTCACTTTCTCTAGAGAAAGTGTTGTATAAATAACTTCGTGTGTTATCTTAATAACTAATGTGGTTGCCAGGATCTGATATATCTTGCAAAGGTAAATCTTCTCTAATGGCATGTGCACGTTTCCCAAGGTTGGCTTGCAAATTTATTTTAGTAAACTAACAATTTTCATTTTATTTTCAAAGCTGAAGAACTTGCTGCCAGTAAAAGAGATGTGAGTTTGTTGTATGCTGTCCATGTTATTCCCTCAGTTTGTGCTGTGTTTTAGTCACGTTATTCCTCCGGTTTCTGCTAATCAGTATCATTGCTCTTCCTTTCCACCTGCAGTCCTGTGGCCCTGATCATTACACTTGCGTCATATTCTGCTGTCTGATCTTGTACATTGTATGCTGCTCTGCTTTTAGAAAGAATGCTTAATCAATTTATTTTCTATACTTTACTTATAATCAGTGTGACAGGCTGACTTGACACTCTGATTTGTTTATAAACTAGCAATCTTCTAATTGGAATTGCATAGCAAAATGACTCAAAACCAATTTGCACAGCCACAATATGTAAAATGAGTATGACCTCTGCGGATATATTAGCAAATAATGATGACATTAAATTATTTTTTATATTGGATAGGTCTTTGTTAAGGCTTAAAGTCTGGAGCAATCTCAGTTTTAATCAGTTTCTGTACAGGATAAGCAAGAGGGATTCCTTTGCTGCTGGAGGTAGTAGATAAAATTTATTGTTCTATGTTAATTTCACAGGGCTTTCTTAGTTATCTGCAATTGCTTTCCCTAATAAAGAAAGTTTCATGTGTGACTGCCTGTGTGATCTCTGTTGTACTGGAGTACCAAATATTTTCATTGACAGAGTGAAATTAACCAGCAGGAATAGTATTTGAAGCTATTTTTCAGGTGAAAGCAGTACGAAGTATTGCAGCAAGTGTTTTCCTAAAGCTAAATCTGGAACTCAGTTTACACTTACATATGCTTATATTAATAAAATTACACATGTCTTTGGACATATGTATATATGCTAGAAATACAGCAAAATAAAGACGAGGAAAAGATCTAAGCATTATGTTGAGGATGCAATTAACCTAGCAAAAAAAAGGTGATAGCTCTAAAGCTCAAGGATAAACTTCCTTTATTATCTCACAGTCAAGAATTTAATTCAGAGTCTGAATTTTACCTTTGTGTCCCACTATAATCCTCTTACAACATTATTCTTTATTGTTACACCAAAGTTTCCTTTAATCTCTAAAAATGACTAGAAATGTTATTCCTCTGTTATTTTGTAAGCCATGTGTTTAGGTCCTTGGTTCTTGTTTATTTGTTAGAATTACCAAATTCCAGATTACTTTGATTATAGCTTCTCAATCCAGTCTGATGCACTTCTGTGTGTGAACTCTACCACTGCTATAGCATTTTCTGCTGTATTATACTGTCAGGCTGTTGGCAACTGTCTAACAGCCTTACCAAAGGACCTCGATTATTTCTCCGCTATGTATGCATATACCTAGTCTATACTTTTCCAGAAATGATATTTCTTTTGATAATTCTAAGTTCTTCAGAGTCTCACCAGACTTTTCTCCTTCTCACAACTTTTTATAAAACAGTAAATTTTTTGTGGTTTTTTTTTCCCCCTCACTAGTAGTGGTGTAAAAGAATAGTCATAATGCTGTATCTACTAGCCCACCATATCTCTCTCTCCAGAGATGCTGCCAGAAAGGGAGGAAAATTCTCCAGTTTTGCTTTAGTGAACAAAGCCAGAGAAGAAAAGGCAAGGACGGCAGGCAGCTCCCTCCTCTGCCTGCGCAGCAAACTCCTGGCAGCCTGGAGCCCACACGGTCAGGGAAGAAAACCAGCAGTTGCTATTCTCTGGACTAGGACTTCATGTGGAAGTTTCAGTACAGTTGTTATTTTCAGCTAGCCATTAGTTGGATATCAACATGTCTAACCCAAGATCTCACTGCTTAAACATAGTGGGGGATGCTTTATGTTTCTCTCTCAGGTAAATTGGATTATGCAGACTAACGACCTGAATGGTCCCATCCCTTTCCCTGTCTCAACTGTACCATCAGTAAGATTTACAGAACACTTTGTAAATTATTCTTAAATATCTGGCTCTGGATTAAAACTTTTTTTTTTTTATTTTAAATTTACGTGGCTTGACAGGACTTAATCCTTTTCATGTTTTAAAAGGCTGGAGGTAATAAATTCTCTGGAGTTATGACTAGCTAACGTGAGAGAGCCGCCCACTGTGGGAGAACATCAGGTTCGAGACCATCTGAAGGTATACAAGTCCATGAGACCTGATGAGATGCATCTGCAGGTCCTGAAGGAACTGGCGGATGAAGTTGCTAAGCCACTATCCATCGTATTTGAGAAGTCGTGGCAGTCTG
>NW_008794621.1:210959-213642 GCF_000699145.1 Aptenodytes forsteri | reverse complement strand
TCCCTGGAAACATTCCAGGTCAGGTTGGACGGGGCTCTGAGCAACCTGATCTAGTTGAAGATGTCCCTGCCCATGGCAGGGGGGTTGGACTAGATGACCTTTAAAGGTCCCTTCCAACCCAAACTATTCTATGATTCTATGATTCTATGATATGTCAATTACTAATTACCAAGTAACTAGGATACTGCCTCTTTTGAAAAGAAAGGACACATTAGGTGAGTGAATTCTTTATATTTTGGCTACTTACAGGTTTTTCATAATTCTTTTAATGATCTTGAATCTTTCAGTATCTCTTGTTTGCTACATGCTACCTGTTCACAAGGTGAAACAGGGCTTCATTTAGGTGGTACAGAATGTCCCTTTTTCCTCATGAAAAAAAGACTCTTTTATGTCTGAGTACAGGCATTCCTGAAGTCGGTAATGAACCCGTGGCAGGGCTGAACCAGCACCAGTAGATGTCACGTTGCAACTGTTCTTTTATCTCATTTTTTGAGAGGTGCATCCTGCTTAGTTCAAAATAATTGTTTTTGTGACTGCACTCCTCTGTGTATAGCATTTTCCTGCTTTCCTCCCCCAGCTTGAATTTCCTTCAGATGACGTTTCTTTAGGATAAACAAGTCACTGTGATAGGTGAGAGCCTGGTTTATTTTACTCAGAAAACTTTGCATCTTTCTCACCTTGCATTTATTTTTCCATTTCTGCTTACAAGTACTGAAACAATGTTAATTTTTCCAGAAAACAGGTATCCCCCTTGAACCCATACTTTTAAAAAAATCACCATCATCCCAGTGGCACAAGCACCATGGAGGTATAGAGTCTGGAAAAGAAGGACATGTTTTTCAGTGGAAGGCAGATCTGTTACAGGACACCGAATCAGCTTGCCCAAGAGTTTAACAGAAGTTCAGTTCCTGGTGCAAACTACAGCTGAGAAATGGCACTAGTATTTTGTGACACGCACTCCTGCATAAGTGAAAGGTACATTAGATTGCTGCCAGAGTGGTGGAGGAAGAAGCCCCACATGCTGTGATCTTTACTCTTCCACTTTTGGAGATAGTCTTTTGTCTCCAGTGACAAAAATTCTAGTCATCGTCACTAAATCTAGTGATGTAGTTGAAGATGTCTTGCTCATTGCAGGAGGGGTTGGATTAGATGAACTTTAAAGGTCCTTTCCAACCCAAACTGTTCTATGATTCTATGAAATGTCAGGCATTTCAACTTTTCTTAAAATGGTGACTTTTAAGAGACAGCCAAACCAGTTAATAGTTTGTGGTAATGAACATCTGTTAATGCCTAACAGAATGATATTTTTATAAAATTAAGATGAAGAACATCAAAGGAATCTGTATTGTGTCCAGCAGCTGAAACAAACAACGGAGAGTGGCTTTTTTATCACCCCCCCCCCCCCCCCCCCCCCCCTCATGTTCTTCCTTCAGCCAAACAATGTGTAACTCATTGCTCCTTCCACAATTTGATTCAAGGAATCCAATTCTTGCTACCCGTATACCACTGCAAGCCCACGGCCATGACCTGGCCTGGGAGAAGAGAGGTGGGAGGGAAGTAACTGTACAACACCCTCAGTACAGGAATGGTGGAAAGACTGTACTGACACCCTGGACCCTCCTTAAAGTGGCTGTATGTTGAAGGAGGGCATATCAGTGTGGGGTAACAAAACAGTTGATATTGGATGAAGCATTTAGAGCAGATTCTAAGCTGTTGTCACTTATTTCAGACAGGAAAAACAGCATGGAAAGAAAGGATGTATTAAGGCATCCCTTTGTCAAATCCTTTCCTTCTCTGTAGTGAAGATTCTATAGAAAAATCTAAAAATCCAGTAAAGAAGCATTTAAATGGGTTTTTGCTACCTTGTCACCTTTAGAAATCCTCAGATAACAAAAAGTCTAGAATTTGAGGCATGCAGCTAAATACAGGAAACTTTTTCTTGAACATGTTTAAGATTATTTTCTTCCTTAAGTGTAAAGGTTATTAGTTTTTAAAAATCAAATTCCTCATTAAATTGTCCTATTTTTATAGTTTTTATTCCTATTCTCAAAAACTGACGATTTAAAAAATATGTACCCAAAGATGTTTTGTGAATAGATATTTTTCTAATCTGTGATTAACCTACTACTTCTGAATAACTCAATTATACACGTTTCTTTCATTCTATAGTGTTTTTGCCTCTGAGACTTTCTTGGTGGGGATGACAGGGAAATGAAATTCATAATTTCTTTAGGGAATGCTATGTCCATTTTACAGATAGAAAAGCCGAAAAGTTAGAAAGTGGTATGTTCAAGAAGAATAATGAAGAGAACATAACCTACCTTATTTTCCACCAAGTGCCTTTTCCACAGCGTGAAACACCAGATTTGATTACCATTGGCAGCAATTATAGCTTAATTAAATAAATGAGGAAGAAGATGATTATCAATTAGCAGGGGAAAAGTCAATTTTTTTCAGTCATCTTGACATTCTAGGAAGGGAATGCAAAGCAGAAACAATGAATGACTGCATAGAAGACATGCAGCCAACTCTGCACCTCTCCTAAGTGAGGTTTTCAAAGAAAAAGCACTATTTAAAGTGTTATGGGTAATGCTATGCAAATTGCCTTATTGGCAGGAGAACCTTTGACCCTCAGGAATTATTAATACTTTTGTTGCATGACATCTACAAAACCAGACACTAA
>NW_008794621.1:202710-210900 GCF_000699145.1 Aptenodytes forsteri | reverse complement strand
AAGAAATGAGTATAAGAATAAGAAATCATCTGAGTATCTCAAGCACTATCCTGTTTATAGGTAGCAGTTAACTAAAGCATGGTATCTGATCCAAAGAGTCTGTAGTGAAAATAATTAATCATTCCAATAAAATACATTTTTACCTTATTAAGCATCTTCTAATTGTTTTCAAAGAGCATCTTGGAGTTTCCTCAGTTACTCTAATTACTGTCCTGTTCCAGCTTTTTCAGAAATCCAGTTCATAAAGGCACATAAATAGTCAAGGACTTTAGAAATTATTTCCAGTATAAATAGTCTTTCTCTATGTAATGTTTAGTAAATATTGATTTTGTAGCAATGCTATATATACAACTAGTGACCTTTTTAAAAAATAGTAGACTTGGGTTTCCACAGATGTAGATGAGATTGTTCTGATCTTATAACATGTACTGTTGTACAATGCAGAATTCTTGGCATTTTAAAATAGTCATATACACAGCATAATATATACTTGTACACTGTAGAGAGTGCAGCTGTTGTTAATGTGTTACAAAGCTGTCCAGTCTTTGATGAATACTGAACTATTCTCCACCAGTCAGACTGTATGTTTGCAATACTCAATACATCTGGCTGACTTTAATTGCATTAGCTTTGCTGCACCAGAGGTGGCATAACTTTCATGCGAGCTAATTAGATTTGCTCAATTTAAACAGACACATTAATGCAGCTCAGCAAGGCTCAATTAAATCTGTTTTCAAAGCAAAGGCACAATGTGAAGCATTATGGGTAATGCTATGCAAATTGCCATATTGGCAGAGAAGTTGAGTGAGTTGTTTGCAATGCCTATTGGCACAAAGTAAGTTTCTCCAGTAAGATTGTGAAGTCTAAAACAGCAAGACATGTTCTACATCCTCTTTCTTGGGGCTTTTCAAAATGGTGCATCTGCCTTGCCAAGCAAAGAAAGTGATTTGTGAGTTTGTTTAGAAAACTGGCATCTTAAGATTTCATCCCAACTTTTGTGCCCACTGATTTGTATTTTATATGCTTTCCCTTACTGAGGCAACAGCAGAACCTAATAATAATACATCTCTATAATGGGATTTCAGAACAGTTGTATGTTCCTGGTGTTTCAAACTTATTACACTTAACACCACTCTTACCTTTTGCTAATGCTCAAGCACAAGTATCTCTCATTTCAGTTTTTTCAGTTATGTACTGTGACCCGAAATGCTTAGCCTTACAGGTTTACTTCTGGGAAGTGAAACTTGCTGACAGACACACACATTTTCTTGGTTTCATTCAGTGTGCAAAGTTTTTTAAATATTTCCATCCAACAGTGATATTACAGCACACAAATTCAAGTCTGCCTTTCTCTGTTATGGCCCCGAAGAAATAGCAGATGGATTTTTCTCCAGGAACAATGGAGTTGTCTCACTGCAGGCCACATCCAGTGGGAATCAAAGGTAAGTGCTTTGCAGTGCAACCAGGATGCCATCAGCCTGTCACTAGAACCACTTTTCATTTTGGCATCCTAAAGATTCTTTCTTCTATCAAAATCAGGAAAAAAGGGGACCCTTTATGGGAACCCAAGGAAGATAACTCTGCCCTCATTAATGCTACATTTTCTTCTTCAAAATAAGGCAAACTTGTAGCAAAATAAATAGTGTAAGATTGACCATGTATTTTGGAGTTATTTTTTGTACAGAACCCAATGTCTCTAAGCACTTGTATCTCTTCTAGTTAATAGAATGCAGCTTCATTTATACCTGCATGAATTACATGCACTTCTCCCAATGGGAGGATGAGCTGATTAGGCCATTTGATGACATTGTTTCAAACATAACATTGCTGGAAGATATTGCAATTAATGGGATCACAGTAAAAGTAACCATTTTATTTTAATGTAGCGATGCTCATGGTTGGATGCATAAAAGGCACACCATATGCTTCTTCAAGCATTATCAAAGCTATGTTATGGACTGCTTTAGTGGTTTGAGTTGTTCTGCTGTGACTTTTATGGGGAGGTTGGTTGGCAAAAGCAGTCTCCAGAACAAGTTCTTCAGAATTTCCAAACAAATATGAAAACACTTGTTCTCTAGTGTTCATGGTGTGTCTGTTAGTGAACAGTGTCTGCTATTCCTCACTACTTTGTGTGGGGATTTGTCACCCTCTCTACCCTCTTTTTCTGACCCTATATAGAAATCCCTTTTTTACAAAAGAAAAGATCCTAGAATAGTTAAGATTTTCCTGTCTTTTGTGTGACTTTGCAGGGGATTTAAGAGGAAGGAGAGTATCCTCTGCTGGTCAGAGAATAGGGCTCATGAGGTTGAAATCAAACATTTCTGTAAAGGATACAGCTTAGTGTCTAAAGTCAGAGCAATGTTGGAGGTAGCAGCCAATTATTGGATCCCATCATCTCATATTTGAGATACTTATACACAGTCATGCCTTTTTAGTGGAGTAGTAATCATAGTAAATTTAAAATACAGTGACACCAAGAGGCTCTCAAATGAGTGAAAATCAACAACTTTATTAAACAATGTGTGGAAGTTACAGCCGTACTGGTGTCAGACAAACGAATATGAAGAAGATCGCTCTATGATTAGCCAAATGCACAGGACAATTAAATTCAACACATCAATTATAAATAAGAAAGAAAATTAATTTGCCCTGCACTTTAGCAGATTCTGTGTTCCCACAGCATATCCAGCTTGGCTTTGACTTTAGTTGGAAGCCCTTATATTCCATTCATATTCTCAGAACTCATATGTTTCATTCTCAAACTGTAGGTTTTGCAGAAATAAATGTTTTAAAGAGAAATACAGTATTCTTCACAGGCTTTTGGCCAGAATCTCTAAAACTCATTCCTTCAACTGGATCCATATTCAGAAATCTGATGTCTGGCAGAGGCTCTGCCACTGTGTTGTAGCTGTGTCCTCTCTGGCAACTCTCTAATCATACATATCCAGGCTATAATATTTTCAGAAATTTTGCTGGGTCCCATCCATCTTGGGGTGTTTGCCCTAAGTGATGAAGAAACTCTTGGAAAAAGTAGAATAAACCCTTTACACAACCCTGCCAATGCCTTAAAAACTGTGATGGACTCATCTTGCTCTTGGTGTTTTTCTGAAATTCCTATTTGTCCTGGTTTTGGCTGGGATGGAGTTCATTCTCTTCCTAGTAGCTGGTACAGTGCTGTGTTTTGGATTTAGGGTGAGAACAATGTTGATAACACACCGATGTTTTAGCTGTTGCTAAGCAGTGCTTACACTAGTCAAGGACTTCTCAGCTTCCCGTGCCCTGCCAGCGAGAAGCTGGGAGGGGGCACAGCCAGGACAGCTGACCCAAACTGGCCAGAGGGATATTCCACACCATGTGACATCATGCTCAGTATATAAACTGGGGGGAGTGAGCGAACGGCTGGGTGGGGTTTAGCCGCCTGCCGGGTTAAACCACAACACTATTATAAAACAATTTCAATTTACTGCAATTATCATAATACTGTGTGGATTTGAATTAAGCAGTGAAAGTTGTTTTGGTTTTCCTTTCCCAGTTTGCTGATTTATCTAGTGACTTCATGTTCTAAACTGCCATTAGAATATGAAGGTAATCCCATACTGGGCCAGCATATTGGTTTGAAACAGTCTTTTGGTATTGTAGATTCCAGTGCTCAGGTTCCAGATATACTGGCTACTGCTGAAGTGTCAATGTCTTGAAAACAAAATGCATTCTCTGGAAGCCTAAAAGTTAGTTTGAGGTAAACATGTAATTAAAACTTAATAAAGATGGGAAAGAGCAAGAAACTCAGGAATTAGCTGTGCTCGTGTAGTCTGCACTGAATATCACTCCTGAATTTTGGTCTGTTCAATAGAAAAGGTTTAAATTTGTTCTAATTTATTTTCTCTTTCTGTCTAAAATGTTTAGTCATGAAATAATAGTCTTTTACAAGACTTCAACACAGAACACATGAAACCTAACTTTAGAAGGTGAGTTTGTTTATGTTTTTTACTGTAGTCATCCTGGAATAATTTCAGGGAGAACAGTTGAGATAAAAGGAAATTTAATTGCATTTTATCCTCTTAATTCTAAACCTGACAACATTTAAACTATATACCTTTTGAACAAAACATGACCTTTAACTAAATTAGTCCCAGCTGGAACCATCATAATTATAATGCTTATTTATTAATATGACTGATAATGTATAAAAATACAGTTGCAGTTATAGAAAAGTCAATTAATGCAACACCCTAGAGGACACACTCTAAATGGATAAAATTCAATAATAATGATAATTACTTTCATCCAGAAGGATTCAAAATTAGATTATGAAGTTACCATGATGTCTCCATGTTTAAAAGCTCAGTCTAACTCTGATGCCAGTGATTATGTGGTTGACCCTTCATGTTCCAGGAAATATTTTCCACTTTAAGTTGAATTTATGCCCTCTCTCTTTTAAGGGGAAAGAGGATGAAAGAGTTTGAGATGAACTACTGTTCAAAACAGGGAAGCACTTTTGGGTCAAGGAAACTTTAGAATTTGTGCCTCTCTACCTTTTGAATTTTTTTTTAACTTACGTATTTGAAAGAGGATTATCTAAAAGTTTTGTGTTGTGCCAGAACCTTAAATACTGCCTTTTTGATGATTTTATGAAAGAAAATGTCCCTGGAATACTGTTTACCTAACCAAAGATTCAACTTCTATATGCTTTTCTTTCCCATTGTTTGGAGAGAAATTTCTGAGAAGATCTTTCATGTACTTTCACTGTTGCTTCTCAAGTCCCCAAAATATTGAAGTGTCTATGGATTCTTTCCTGGTGTCATATCACAGGTGCCTATTTCAATTCCTCACCAATATTCCTACATACCATAGGAATAAGCCTTTTATGTAATGATACCATTTCTTTTTTTGATCTTCGATTGCAGCACATTGGCCTGCTCTTCTGATATAAACTCCTCTTTTCATCTTACCAGAAAGAAGGTCAAGAACTCACTTGATACTCTGGTACTTACACATGGAAAAGATGTATAAGGAGAAGTTTTTCAGTATGACAGGCAAAGGCATAACAAGACCAATGACTGGATTAAATAAGACACAATTTCCAAGCAGAAAGTGCAATTAAGCATTGAAACAGGCTTCCCAGGGGAGATGACAATTCTGTTTTCAAAATGAGATGAAATATGTTTCAAGTTCTGGCACTAATCCTATTTCTGAGAATGTTCTCCACTTGGGGTATAGAAGGTCAGACAGGATGATCACATCAGTCACTTCTGGTCTTCAAGTCTATTCATATATAAATCCTGTAACTTGCCATGGTCAAAGTGTGGTGCATCATACTTATAAGTGTCTCAGAGAGGAGCCCTTATGGTAACTAGGCAGCTCCTCATTCATCAAATGTGAAAAGCAGTGGGGATTCTTTTATCATTCTATAGACTATCCTACATTTTTGTGCAATCCTTTATTCAAATACAAACTCTAAACCTCTATTGTTTAGGGGAACAATACATTAAAGTTAGGATTTGATGGAACAAAAATCTTCAGAATGAAAATAATTACCTTTAGGAGCTGTATCTTTGTGAAGCCACTTAAAAAGATGTGTGTTTTGATGCTATCCCATTACTATTCTTGGTATGTTGTTTATAGCATAAAATTCAAACTCTTCAAATGCAAGTATAGCATCATATTTATGTTTAGCCTTTTGATACACTTATTATCAAAGTCTTTTTGAAAATCTGGAGAAATAAATGAGATAGTCTTGTTCTCCTGAAATCAAGGATTTCAGTGGAATAGATTATTTGATTTCTACTTCTTTAGAAGCCATGCTGTTTTTTCTCTATCATATTGAGATTATTACAGCGTTTTAAAATAATGAGCTGGTATATTTAAGAGGCGTAAGATTATATTTTAAATTCAATTTCTATAACCAGTATGGTTGGTTTCATACAGTCAGTATGAAATGTCACTGACCAGGTACTTATGGGTTTGTCCATACTGACTATTTTTTGGAGTAGTATAAGCCATCCAGAACTAGAAAAATTAAATACTTTCCTTTTTTGTGTTTGGACTGTTGTTGCAGCCATGATGGTCTAAAGATTATGCCTAATAGGAAGGTATTTGGATTGGTGACCATGTGACATGAAATCAAAAGAAGCCAGACTGAACAGTGACAATAATTAGAATATTTATTTATTTATATATGTATTTATTTTTTTATTACTGATCTGGTTGTGGAACTCTGAGCCTGAAAACCTGTCTGGTTTTCTAACAGTATCAATTGGTTAACAAGATATTTCATTTTCCTATGAAATTTTCCTCTCTGAAAAAGTATTAAAAGAGTAAGGGAGAAGAGTGTGGGACCATTCCTTATTCAATATCTTTTTTATCTGTATGTGAAGATGGTATAGCTGTACACCTTTAGAGAGATGAGGTAAATACACCTTCACATGTATTGTGCCTCCCTTTTCAAACTATTTATTATGAAGTATTTTGTTTCCAGAAGCACATCTTGAGTTGGTGTGTATTTGCATTGGCCTTTTCTGGATTAAGTGCCACAAGCCTGCCCCTAAAATCTGTTGGGAACAATATGACATATGTTACATATCTCCTCAACAAGTGTAGAAATTCTGTGAAAGCTAATTTAAGAAATCATGAATATGGCAAATTTTATCTACTACACTGGTTAAAAAAAGGTGTAAATTAACATGTAGATGTAACATTTGTAAAAAATGAATGTGATTCAGGAACTCACATGTGCTATGATCATGCATGTAATTATTGAAAGCAGCTGATTTTGTTAATTGAAAGCAGTGTTCTGGGTGCAGGTGTGTTGCAACTGCACGTATGTAAACAAGTTCCAAGTTTAGAAGAGTTTAAACCCAATTACCAAGAACAGTTTAATTTCCAAGATTTCACAGAAAAATAGAATACATCATGGTAGAAAGAAGCATTCTCTATGGAATCATTGTTGTGATGTTTCACATTACTTGCTTTTAGAGACAACAGTTGTGCAAATGCCAACATACAATGAATATCAAATGTTAAATATACACTTGAGAGTTCCTAAAGACTACGCTAATAGTTCTATGACAATTTTCTATGTATATCATTATATAAAGTCTCATTTGCACAGACTCATTCCCAGATAAATGGATTAAACCGGTTACGTATTATGCTATTGGAGACATTTTTGTTTAATATTAATTGTGATTTTGATATTCATAGCACAGCACATGTCTCCTGGCCTCTATATGACCTAACTATTTTATAAAAACTATTTTAGAAAAGAGCATAAATTGTAAAGTAATATAGTTCCAGTAAATTGGATGCCATGAAATTATTCTAATAAGCTATAGTATGGAATCTTACAATTTTGCAAGCAGTTGCATAAAAGTAAGTTTCATCCTAGAAGTTTTACTGTTGTTTTTGCAAGCAGAGCTATTACAAATATTTAAATGACAAATGGCAACAATTTTAAGGCCAGGTGGTGGAGAATTTACTTTATGCTAGAGGCTACTTATTCTTGTGAGTGGTTGCACAGAAATTAAAAGGTCCACAGGCAGAAGGAAGTTCATAAAAATAAGGACCAGATCTAACAATGCCATCGCTTGAATACATCAAAGCTTTGTGTAACCTAGTGCAGTTTACACTAGAGTTCTCATACTGAAATACTGAAACAAGGAACTGATCTCAGTTCTGAAGGAGGCCAAAACTGAGGCAGTTGTGTGATGCTGACATTTGCTGGCAGATTTTTCGCTATTGCATTCCTCCATCTCCTTTTACATTTTGCTTTCCCCTTATTTTTTATTTCCATTTGCAAGATGTCAAGCTGCTAAGTTCATTTATGCTATGACCTCATAGCACAAGAGACGTGCCAGATTCTCTGAACACTGTAGAACCTGTACCGATCTCACCAATGAAGTATTGGTAAGGATACAAGTTTAAAGAAGAACTCAAATAATTCCCCAGATACCCTGCAATTGAAGAGAGACATATTTAAGGTTTAAGGTTGCCTAGGCTGAAATGAACTGAACTCACCTCAGCTGTGTTCCAGAATGGAGGCCTGTTTGCTTGAGGAAAGTCTTTTCAAAGCAAAGCTACTACAATTGTTCTCATATATGCTTCATGAGAAATCATAGAATCATAGAATCATAGAATCATTGAGGTTGGAAAAGACCTCTAAGATCATCGAGTCCAACCGTCAACCCAACACCA
>NW_008794621.1:181332-201727 GCF_000699145.1 Aptenodytes forsteri | reverse complement strand
CCAACTGGATGTAACTCCATTCACCACAACTCTCTGGGCCCGGCCGTCCAGCCAGTTTTTGACCCGGCGCAGAGTCCACCTGTCTAAGCCGTGAGCCGCCAGCTTCTCGAGGAGAATGCTGTGGGAGACAGTGTCAAAGGCCTTGCTGAAGTCCAGGTAGACCACATCCACAGCCTTTCCCTCATCCACTAAATGCTTTAAATCAAGGCCTCATCTGATTTCAGAAGGGTGAGTTCTGTGAGTTGGATTTGTATGTTTGTTACAAATTCAAACTATGGCATTTCAAATGGTAATTGCCGATTTAGTCTCTTAAGAATCACAGATATATATATATATATACTTATGTGGAGCAGAATCCAGTTGGACAAACACAATTTCTGTAGGTCATTGTTAATAACAGGATCAAATAGATAATCTGTCATATGTGGCAGTGATACCAGTCCATTATATGTTGCTATTCATAATTGCAAATTACTTTCCAAAACAACTAACATAAATTAGGCATAACTTAATTTCTTCTTTGACTTTATTACACTTCTTCCATTGTAGTCGTCAATCTTCACCTCTTTCCCATGTCTCAACTGGTAACACATGTAAAAAAAAGATGATAGATTTTGTGGTGGCTGTTAGCTACATATGTCCCTCTTGCAGCCCTTTAAATTTTTACTTTAGTTCACTAGCTCTCTGAGCACACATTTACACTGGGCAGTAGAGCACAGTGTAATACTTGCTAAACTATTTTTTGAGTGAGCAGGAGACTGTCTCAGATCCTGAAAGCAGTCCAACCACAATAGCACAAATTGTCTCACCCTAGCTCCTGACACATCTTTTTCCTTTCCAGTTCTGGAGTTACACTGGCCAAAAATATCTCTGAGTCCTCTGAGTGTTGTGTTGACACATTCAGTGAATCAGCCATTCGTTGTATTGTACGATATAGTTGTTCCCTTCTTTCCAAGTACTTGATTTTATATTCAAATATTTTGAGGTAACGTATTTTTACCTATGACAGGTATGAATAATGCTAAAATCCTGCAACCCTTAGCCTCAGGAGTGATCCTTGCTAGCATAAACACCACAGATTAAATGCATCCACGCAAGCAAAATTGACATTCCTTACATATCTGTCTGGAGTACATTACTGTGCCCACATGCCTTTGAAATAGTCTTTGTCTACCATCAGGGTAAACCTAGTGCAATCGAAGTTGCCCAAAACTTCTATAATGAAGCCCCTTTTTCACTGACTTGTGACTTTGCCAAGCTGGTGCCATAGAGGATTTAACCAGATATGCTCAGTACGTTTGTTGAGCTCATTATTTACAAAAGTACATCTATTAGGTATTCTCAGTGTGAAACCCAGTGTTTTAACCAGTTGTGGTTGTTGCAGCCCTTAGGTGGGAAGCTGCAGTACTTCAGAGCTGGGAACATGAACTTTGGAAGACAATTTGCTTCCACCTCAGGAGTTTTGAGTTTCTGTTTTTCTCATACTTTAAAAATTTGTTCACATTTGGTTAAATTATGAGCCCTTAAAATGATGTCTTCATAACTACAGAGGGGAGTTGTTAGTCTGCTGGTCAATTCTCTGCAGTTTTCCTTGACAGGGAACGTGTTCCTTTGCTTTGTAATCTGCACTGACAAGAAGACTGCATCTCCAGGAGCAAACGAACATGCTCCATCTGAGGGCTGCAGAGGCAGAGCAGGGCATTATTTGAAGCTTTCACTTACACAGGTAAGAGGTCACTAATTGACCTCTAAGTTGGTGGACTAAGTGTCCAACTAATGAGACCCAGTCCCTTGTATAGCAGGGAAATGAGACCATCATTCCTGAGCCTGCAAGATTTTCTCTGACTAACAAACAGGTGTGGGACCACAGCGTAGCAGTGCCAGCAGCTCATCCCTACAGCTCCCACTGACTTTATCAGTGACAGTAGGGATGATATCAATATTCCAACATGACTGGTAATGCCTGGGGGAGGAAACTGCAGCATCAAAGCATGAAATCAATATTTTTCCAATTGGTAATGTATCCTGGTTTTGGCTGGGATAGAGTTAATTTTCTTCTTAGTAGCTGGTACAGTGCTGTGTTTTGGGTTTAGGATGAGAATAATGTTGATATAACACACCGATGTTTTAGTTGTTGCTGAGCAGTGCAAAAGTCAAGGATTTTTCAGCTTCTTATACTGCCTGGCCAGCAAGGAGGCTGGAAGTGCACAAGAAGCTGGGAGGGGGCACAGCCAGGACAGCTGACCCAAACTGGCCAAAGGGATATTCCATACCATATGACTTTGTGCTGAACAAAAAAACTGGGGGGAGTTGGCTGGGGGGTTGTGGCCACTGCTGGGGAACTGGCTGGGCATCGGTCAGTGGGTGGTGAGCAATTGCATTGTGCATCACTTGTTTTGTATATTCTTTTATCATTATTATTTTTTCCCCTTCCTTTTCTGTCCTATTAAATTGTCTTCTCAACCCACGAGTTTTACCTTTTTTCCGATTCTCTTCCCCATCCCTCTGTGGGGGGGAGGAGTGAGTGAACGGCTGCGTGGTGTTTAAACGTGCTGGGTTAAACCACAAGACAGTGGAAGCCGTAATGACTTTTAGCTGATGAGGATCTCCTCCAAGGACTGCAGCACAGGCAGGGTGTACTTCCTGCCCCAGTGTTCCGTGGTGTTAGGATTGGTGCTGGCATATGTATGCTTTGCATTTAAGGCAGGAGTAAAATAAGACTGAGGTTTTAGTGGGTGTTATAAGCTTCTCTTGGGGAGGTGCTCCATTATCTCTAAGGTAAGTGTCGTCCCTGCCTGTTACTGTGCTTTCTCTGGAAAAAAACATACACATGTATACACGTGCACACACACACACACAAACACATGCACTTGGAGAGATGCAGTAACCAAGACAAGTTACCAACAGAACCCACTGAGGTGTGCATTTTCATTACCCGTATTTTTAATACATAAGCACAACACTTTTTTCTTTTTTTCCCTCCATAGCCCAGGCCTCATTCAGTTCACAGTGCAGACTGAACTGGCAATAAATCAGGTCATACGCTGCAAGAGACTTTCGTGGGACCTCTATCTCTTCTGCTGCAAAATATGTGAGGTGGGTGGTTTAACAGACAGTGTCACCCAAACAGAAACAGCACTATTAATGCTAACACGTTCTAGTACATTTGTGTCATGTCTTCTGGTTTGAAATTCCTCTGCCATGCAGATACTCCGAAATCGAAAAACAAATAAGCTCATGTTTTAGTTTTCCCTCTTCCTTAATAAGGCCCAGTACCCTTTCCTAACATCCTGTTTTTTGAAAACTTGTAATTAACTATTAACTGTAACTGTAGGTTAGTAACTACCTCGGTTATTTCTGAAATCTCTGCTTTCCTGTCAAGTCTTAGTTTAAATTGATCAATAAGTTCAACGAATGGACAGATGCAAATGCGCGTGCACAGACATGGGCACAAATGTTTCTTAGAAAATTGGGCTAAAATGGTGATTCACTGCTACCTTGTAAAATTGGATTGTACTTCTGCCTTTCAAAGAAATAATGAGAAGGTCACATTAACAGAAATTCTCGCTACTTATTCCTTGGTTTCTGGCTACCCAAATCTGATGTTTGATGCTCAGAAGATTTTAGGTCAAGTTTTGCAGATCAGGTCAATAAGACCTCTGCTTATACATATAAAGTATTCAAATTTACTCTTAAATATAGTCTACAATTTTGCCTTTATTCCCTTTATTCCAGTTTCCAACTCATATAATGCGCTGAACAGTATCACCTTCTCCCTCTTTAGAGATACGTGGTGTAGAAAAATGTATTACATATAAAGGGAAACAAACAAACAGGTTCAAATATCCACCTCATGGAAAAATTGGCTATTCTGAGGAGGGGAAAACCAGTTATAATTCCAAACAAGCTACATTTTTTTATTTTTCTTGTAGGAAAGAAAAGCATAAAAAGAAAGAAAAATGTTTTGTTTTAGCAATAGCCAATGTGCTTCACAGAAAGTCTCCAAAATATACTGGATCCTGGGATCCTGAGAGTGACAGCCTGTAGTCCAGTTGTTTCTTTTATGGGAGTCCATACAGGCTGGTGGGCAGCCAGGGCTTGGAAGCTGGGAACTAGATGACTTGGGATGGGGACCTGAAGCTCTGAAGTGCTCTGCTCCATGGCAGGAAGCTTACAAGAGAGGAGTCCCAATGTAGGCTTTTAAAGAGGATCAAATAGTGTTTAAGTTTTTCAAGCTGCACAGTGGATTTCAAACGTTCACACACTGTGTGACGCATCTGCATGTTTGCACAGCTTCTTCCATTTAGATAGTAGGTTTTGAACTCTGTTCCCTCAGCTCCAAAACTCCTTTCCACTCATTCAAAGCTGATTGCCGGTCTCTGTGGCAATGCGTGTGTGCTGTGTGATCCAGAGCTGGTGGGATGGAGTTACATCAGAGCCACAGGTGGGGAGTCTGAGCTCCCCAATAGCAGGCAAGCAATCAGCAGGTTTCTATCAGAAAGCTGTCTTCTGTAGTGTTTCATCAGAAGAAACTAACACGTTTCTCTGAAAAATTAAAGTTTCTATACTTTAGCTTTTTTTCCATGAAAACCAGTTTTTCACTGGTTCACTGAATCAGAGAATTCCAGTTGAGTCTATCCACATCTTGAGATCTAAATCCAAAAGGAGTTGGATGTTATGGAGCTCTGACATAAAACTGAAAATGGGGAAAAACTAACAGACCAACAAAACTGACAAAAAAACCTACTAACCCTGCTGTTTTACCTATGAAGCTGTGAAGTGCCACTGAGACACATCACCACTCTTGGAGGTAGGTGAGGTATTTCTATGAGGACCTCCTACTGTATTCTGTGCCCAGTTCAGGATTTGAGGCACACACCCTAATCCAGCCTGTGTTTAAACTCCTGCAGTGCCGGGCTGGGGCCTTGGCTTTCAAACTCCTTGGTTCCCAGGATCTGGATCCTGCGAGCCTCAGGAACAAGCTTTACATTCCCATCTTTCCATCCTTAGAACAGGCTAGCCTACAACTCATTCTCTCCCACGAAGGGACTTGTAATGAATTTCCTTGCTGCACAGCTTCTTATGTATGAGTGACATTTCCCACCTACCCCTTATAGCACCCTGTTCTCAGCTTCAACCATACTTGCCTGTCTCTTTGCAAGTTGTGAAATGACCAGCAATTTCCCTGTTGACTGGTCAAACACCCTGTTTCTATAGGGAACACAATCTGTAGGTAGCTGGGATTTGGGTCTAAAGAGTGAACATGTGGCTGTACAAAAAAATGATAACATTTAATCAGTTGCTGAGAACTGCTTTCAACAAAAGCTTATTGTTAACTTATGGTGGAGTAGCCACCTCCCTTCTCTGCATAACCAACAGCCCTTGGGCTCCCTGAGAAGTCTATTTGCCAGCAATCATCTGAAAAGCAACATCTGGCAAGTAAGATTTGTAGTCATATGCTGGCAGCAATTACCAAACTTTTCTTGCTAATCAGGAATGTCCAGAGTGATTTTGCTTTGAGCTTGTAACCTCTCTGAACACCCGCAATCTCAGCTGCAAACCCAGCCAAATATGGGTGGTTAGGTACTTCAAAATGAGGCCCAGGTTTGGGCAACTTTGGGAGAGGAGCCATCTGGGGCAGGAAGCTGATGGGTGTCCTGATAGAACCCTAATCCAAAGACCTCCATTCAGTCCAGGCTTGAACTCTCTCCTGATCAACCATGTACAGCTGGAAATTTCAAAGCTCAGTAATGACAACAGTTTCCACTGAAAAACAGTACAATGAATCATAGAATCATAGAATCATTGAGGTTGGAAAAGACCTCTAAGATCATCGAGTCCAACCGTCAACCCAACACCACCAGGCCCACTAAAAGTTGAAAGGAGAGTACCTTCATCCAAGCACACACACAGCAGTCAGAAATGTCGCCAAGAATGTGGGAGACAAAATCAGTCACCAGCTGCCCTCTGTGGCAAGTACCTTCTTGTCTGGTGTTGTTTCATTTTGCACGAAGCAATTTAGAATTCATTAAGAATTAGGAGACTTTTATTACTGACACCATACACCATTAAAGAGGATGACATCTCCATTTCATGGCCAACCTTGTCCATCATTACATTCTGGGCAAGGCTCCATCCGGTAGCTATTTTCTAAGTAAACTCATTGAAGTGAGTCCCTGGAAGGAGACAGGTGGAAGAACATCTTGGTAGATACAGAGCTGATTTACATGTGGGTTAAGCATGTGAATTTTGCCAAGACTGAAGAGGTTTGGGGCATTCACAAAGACTGGTGGATAACTCTGAGGTCTTGACCAAAGTCCCTTCTGGAACAGAAGTTTAAGACCTGTTTTCCAGAACATTACATAAAAATTGTCAAGAAAATTAATTCAAGACTGAGACAGTGCTAAGCAAACAGCAGATGAGAGAATACTTTCAATAATGGAGGAAAAAACTGTACACCACCACACACAAAAAATACCATAAAACTGACTCATCAGAGGAGGCAGGGTTCCTGCAGAAAGCAATTGTGTATTACCAGGAAAGTTGCCTGTGTAATCATGCAAGTGTACAAAAAAGAGAGAGAGTGAATTTAGCTGTCTTAAACTGACAGTTCCTAACTTCTGAATGTTTGAATTTATAATCTACATAATGATATTTTCACATAGCACTTTTTTTTTTAAGTTTTATCTGCAAACAGCCCAATTCTCCCAGATTTGGAAAAGTACCTAGCAGCGCAGAGGATTTGTATCACTGGGCTTTAAGCAGATAATTCACTTTTCCAAAACATTTTGGAGTTGCATGCATTTACATAAAATTTTAGAAAAAGATAAACTCATATTTGCATTCAATCAAAGGCTTGGAATTTGATCATGGAAACATTCTCCTTTTTCTTGTTTTGAAAATCTAATATAGTTTTCAAAAGTTTTAAAAAATAAAAAGTTGATTATGTTCTTACATGAAAAATTAATGTTAAATGGGTTTAATTCTTAGATAATTCTTTTTCATATAATCAGTATAACATATATCCCAGTAGTTACTTTATTATAATTGTATTTAAAGTTGTAAGTACAATACTAATAGACAAAAATTCATTTATAAGTTAATTACAGCACAGCAGGTATTTTGCATAACTTTTTTTCATTATTATTTTTGTAGGAGAAGATGAAACTGTTGTAAGAAAATAAGCTGGCTGAGGCATGACATTCAAATATTGTACATAGCAGAACATAAATTACCTGGCTGGAGAAGATGGCAGCATAGAATAGTACAGATATCTGTGGGCTCTTTTCTATAAGCAATACTTTGGCTTGAATAAACGTCTTGTACTGACTCAGATCTCACTGCTATGAGTGTTTTATATGCCCCACTATAGTCTATGCAAGTTATTGAGGTTAATGGCCAATACAGTCACTATTCCTTATGCAATAAACTACTTTATTTTCATCTGTAAGTTCTCTGAGGAGTAACACAAGCATAAAGGGTGTATTCAACATATATGAAATATAACCCTATTAGAGGACCCAACTAAATTACATGAGCTCTGAAGCAGAAAAACTGCCAGCTCTGTAGAATGATGGCTTCTATATTCCTGAACGAAATGAAATGATAAGGCTGCAGGTTTCACTCTAAGAGGTTAAACCAAAAATCCGGGGCTGCACAGAAAGGCCTCAATAAAATAGGAAGGTGACAAACATAGACTATTTAAAGATTTCATGTGAGAAAATAGGTACCTGGCTTAAAGCCAGGCATTTCAAGATAAGCAAACTTTGAAAGGAGAAAAACTCTTTCAAAATCTTCTTAAAATGGTTTTACTCATCCCACATATTTATATCAAGAAACATTATGACAACCATACAAGAAGATAATGGCAGGACTTTTGAAGTAACCTCTGTACTAATAGGTTGATATAGCTGGTGTTTCTATATTCATATGCAAATGCCAGCTGAACTACTTCGAAATATAGTAAATTCTCATGGCCTAATTTCTAAACAGAAAATGGGTTACATAACATAACATAACATAAAGGCAGGAAATAGAGCTTATTTGTGCTTTTGTTTTTATTAATTTTTGTGGCAAATGAGCCCCAGGCTCTTCAATTCATTACTAAAAGTTTGAATGTTCCTGTATGATCCTTTTTTCCACCATTCGGCAGCAAACATCATTTACAGTTTCACATCTAGACCCTATAAAATGGCAACCACACTCTAAATTCAGACACGATGAGATTTTACAGAGTGCTTCTTAACATTGCTTCTGTCTAGCCTGCTGTAATTAAAACAGCTAGTGGTAGCAATACAATAGTAAGCAGCACTAACCGAATGCATTTGCTGGATACCTGTGGATGTTGGGAAGAAGTAGTCAGTATAGTAGCTAAACCATCTACAGTAAAAAACACATATAATAAGATTTTCTGTATCTGGTTTCTTTGAAATCCTTCATAGCTTTTTTTTTTTTTTTTTTTTGGTTAAGTGTGTCTATTGATGCATATCCCATTCTAGCCAGAATAAACATCACGAAAACTATTTTCTTCCAGCCAAACAAGGATGCACACTGTTTTCTGAACTGCACATCTTGTCTTGTAAGAGCTACTAAAATTTGCACTCTTTGCAGCTTTCTGCTTAGGAAGTAATGTGTCTGGCATAATGAAGGAAACATCTGGAAAGAATGAAAACAACGTACTGATCCGTTTATTAACTTTCCATTATACTGCCATCAAGCCTCTGGAAGAGGCCTTGCTGCCAAAAGAAATAAATGGGCAAAAATGACATTTATGACAAAATCAACTACTTTAACAGTAGCTTGAAACTGTGTCAAGCTATACAAGTTTTTCTTTTTTTTTTAGTCATAAAAAAGTAGACATGAATTATTTATTCAGCACCAATTCCTGCAGCGTTATCTAAGCTTTGGAAGTTGTTAACCTCCATAACTCTGCAGGGCACTAGCATGGGTGGTGTTAAACATTCCTGTCAGCAGTCCAGAAGTGATATCCTTTTATGAGAGATCTTGGGGAGAAGCAGTCCTTCCCTTGCAGCAGCAGCAGGGTGCAAGAAAACCCTCAATACGCAGCACTTTGTATTCTGGTGCCTGTGGAAGTGACTCTGAGCCCCCTCAGCACAAGGGAGACCCCGAAGGGAAGTCCCATCAAAGATACTTTTGCCACTGTGACAAAGACTTCACAGACTGGTTGACAAAAAAACCAATATTGCAATTTTATTACTGCACTTCATACTTTAGGCTAAAATCTTTTTACATCCATATGAATTGCATATTTAAAGGAGATTTTGTGAAAGAATAAATATGGATGTTTAGATTAATTTACACAGTAATGACGGTATTAATATGGTACATATCCTTTTAATTAAGTGGGTCAAAACTGTCTCATGGCTGTACTTAGTAGTTCTAAATATCACAGTTCCAACTGTAGTCCCTGAGAATTGTCTGGACTTTCCCATTATTTGTACAGAGCAAACATTTTATTTTTCTATTAAACTCTGTCAATTTTCACTGTTCAGTGGGGAACTGGTTACCCAGTGGCTTAGTGAGGCTGTGCTGAATAAATGTTTCAATGAAATGTGATATCCAGCTGAAATAGTGAGATGGAATATAAAAAAAAAAAAATTAAAATTTGATCAAATGATGATACACTTATCCTGCAAAAAACAAACAAACAAGGCAGTCCTGGGTTTTTTCTTGTGCCGTTCAGTCACAACTTGATCCTTACTCTTTACACAGTTCCTCCATGCGCAGAATGCTACCTGACAGTCTTCTGAGCTATTGTTTTAGTGGATAGTAAGAAGAAAATGTTATTTTGTCACTCATCAACATTCCCTCAGTGTCAAGGAGTTACTCAGCTAGACCTTTTTAGGTAAGAAAAGAATATTAAACCTTATGGATAGAAACAGGAGAACTCTTGATCCTAGGGTAATTTTAATTGATGCATACCAGGAAGCTGAAGGCTAGATAAACCTTATTCTGTGTTCTTTAATTTTTTTCTAACTCTGTAACTTAAAAGTGAGAATCCATATCTCAAAAAGCCTCGAAAGACATTATGCTGAGTGTGTTTACTTTATTATTCCTATAAAACACTTCTAAAAAGTCCTAAAACATATTTATTTAACACTATCTTATTTTTACTACCAGTCTGAGTGGGAGCCAAAATAGAGTAGGTTTGCTTTCTTTTACTCTTGACTAGATAGTTACATAGCCAGCCTATTTTAGGGATTTTTCACATTGAGTTGTTAGGGAAAACAATTAGTTTGTCCTGATATTATTTATTGCACAGAAATGGGAGGAGAGATTGCAGCAAAATCTATAAACTCTGTGAATGTGATTAATTTCTTGCTATTTTTTCCACAATATATTTTAATATCTTCTCTTTAAATATTGGTTATTTATGAGAGCCACTTGCTTGGTAATTCAAGCATTATGAAGGTATGGAAGGAGAGTATTAACACTGTCCAACTACTGGTTTCCAATTTAATTACTTAACCTGCTCAGTTATTTGGCTAGTCTTCAGAGCACATAAATTATTCTCACGCTCTCAGTTGCTCCCTGAAAGAGCCTGTCTATGTGCTGACTACAAAGGGAGCCTCAGGAGACCAGATGCCAACTTAGTTGCCTGAATCTACATGATGCAATTGAGCTCCTCTTGAAGTCAAAGGAAAGACTGATTTCAATTTGTCTGACAATATGTTTATTTACAAATGCTAACTTGTCCCACAGATGATATAAAAATTATTGCCGTAGCTGCAATAGCCATATAATTCTTCCCAAAGGCAAGCAGGAATTCTGGAGATTGCAGGTATGCATGTAACAAAAAGCCAGTAGCTACAATCTTGTTTATTAGCTCTCTGAATAAGAGTAAACTATAAAAGTCATGGAAAAATAAGAACTGAAGGAGCCTCAAGAGCATCATCTAGACTTTCCTTCTGCCCCAGGGCAGAGTCAGATTGTGACAGATGCTATTCCTGTCATGAACTATTCTTGACGAATGATTGCCTGAGCTGTCCTAAAAAAGGCCCAAAGATGAAGACTCCACAATTTCCCCAGGCAAATTAATCCAGTCCCTCATTATCTGTACTAGTCCTCCAAAGCTTTTTCTGCTTCCTAACTTGAATCCTTCCTGGTGCAGTTAAAGCCCACTTTAGTAGTAACCTGTCATACCTACTACGATATGTAGGGAACAGATTATTTCTTTACTTTTTGCAATAGCCTTTTACTTGCTCGATTGATATAATCTACTTTCATGTGATGATTTTTCAGTAAAGACAGATGCAAAAAGGTTGGTAAACACAGACTAGCACCTCTGCTCTTCTTTTTATGACTAACATACTGGAATGAGTTTTCAGAATCTCTGATGTCTCTTACCATTCTCCTTCCATTTAAGTTTTGATGTGTCTAATTTCTATCCCTACATGTTTGTTCTATCCTCTTAGTAGCCTGACTCGGTTTCCATTTTCTATACATCTAAAATGTCAAGTATTGAGGATGCAGACTAGATAAAAAAAACCTTTGTCTGCTGATGCTGTGTACTGGCCCAATGTCAAAATGGTGGAAGAGAAACACATTACATCCCAATCCTGTAAGTCAACTTGATCCTGAAGGCTGTGGATCCCTCAGTGCTACTTGACTGGCATTGAGGAATCCTCCATCCACGTAGCCCTGAGAATGAGGAACAATGGTAAGACTGCTAGTTTAAGCACATATCGAGACTGAAATCTCTATTCATATTGTTAAAACATGACAGCAAGTGCGATGGAGATATTGAGCTCTGTTTTAGAGGTGGATTTTGAAGACTGTTTTTTCTCTTCTTAATACAGATGCTGTTCTTTCCTTGTAAGCCAGATTTCTTTACAGAAGTCTTGAGGGAAGAAACAGTGAAACAGCTAAAGTTGTGCTTCAAAAAGCATTTCACACTTTGCAGAAGTTTGTACCAGATTGTCTGCAGAAGCTGTACAAGACCAGGATCTGACTTGGCCATTATTAATTAGTTTATTCAAAACAGTTTCTAACTTTTTTGCAGTGTGTCGTGGTTTAACCTCAGTCGGCAACTGAGCACCACGCAGCCGCTCGCTCACTCCCCCCCGGTGGGATGGGGGAGAGAATTGGAGGGGTAAAAGTGAGAAAACTCATGGGTTGAGATAAAGACAGTTTAATAGGTAAAGCAAAAGCCACACACGCAAGCAAAGCAAAACAAGGAATTCATTCACTCCTTCCCATCGGCAGGCAGGTGTTCAGCCATCTCCAGGAAAGCAGGGCTCCATCACGCGTAACGGTTACTTGGGAAGACAAATGCCATCACTCCAAACGTCCCCCCCTTCCTTCTTCTTCCCCCAGCTTTATATACTGAGCATGATGTCACATGGTGTGGGATATCCCTTTGGCCAGTTTGGGTCAGCTGTCCTGGCTGTGCCCCCTCCCAGGTTCTTGTGCACCTCCAGCCTTCTCGGTCAGTAGAGCATGGAAAACTAAAAAGTCCTTGACTAGTGTAAACACTACCTAGCAACAGCTAAAACATCGGTGTGTTATCAACATTGTTCTCACCCTAAATCCAAAACACAGCACTGTACCAGCTACTAGGAAGGAAATTAACTCTATCCCTGCCGAAACCAGGACACAGTGATTCTCAATTCTTTCAAGAAATTAAGGATAGCATGCTTTCAACGCTGCATTGAACAATATGTTCAATTAATCTGGTTGTTTCACAGAAAAATCACCATCTCAGATTGTGACGTTCTTGTAGCTTGAAGATTTAGCTGTAGTAAACTCATCACAGACAGGAACAGTGAAATAGTACAGGAGAGAAAGAGTTTAAGGCAGCATGATTTCTTGTAGGATTTAAAAGAATAAGGAATATTGTGTTCATATAAGGTAAAAACAATGCTAGTAGACATAGTTACCTAGTCTCAAGCCAAAGGACTGCTGCAGTCATGGCTTGTCTCAGATCACCTTTAGATCGTTTCCGTGGAGGGTGGTATTTTCAGACCCTCCATTGTGACAGGCAAGATCACTGAATGCATCAGCCTACTACAGACATCTCTGCAAGCATCACTCCACCGAAGGTGCAAAGCAGGTATATACAGCACCTCACAGAATGTTTACCACAGCCGCAATCCTCCTTAGTCCTGGCAGCTGGCAAAACCATATTTGTGAAGACAACTCTTCCACCCAGATTTTGATTTATAAATACAATTGTTTTCAGTTTATCAGCTTGAAGTCAGCCCTAGACATTAACAGAACTGCCTAATGCTTGTTTTACATTCAGGGGTATGTGAACTGGTACCTGAGTCATAGCTATTTGTCAGTACTGAAAGGTGTATAGATGCTTTAGAGAAACAGAGAAAATCTTGAATGCTATATTTTAATAGAAATGTTAAAGATGCAATCTTAATTATAGCACTGCATTTAGATGTCCGAATGGTAGCAAAGTTGGCATGAATCACAGAGACAAAGGCAGAACTGTCACAACAGAGGGGAAAATGTAGGCTGAGAGACTTACAACAGGTGGCTACCTGGAGGGGAAATAAAGCAGCAGAAAGATTTAAAGGGCACTGTCTTAATAGAGCTTGATACGTTGTAGTGAAGCATGGGTATTTATGTTCTATGTACAAGGTTTTTCTTGCAATTTCATTTGAATGAAGTATCCTTTTATTTAGTCTTTCTAAGTTTGTTATGTAGTGCTATTAGTTGGCATGCCTATGCCAGGATTTATCTGCACACTTCACTATTTGAAAATTGACTGAGTACTGACTCTAGCCTTGGGCAGAAGCATCTTCTGGGACCTACCAGGTTGAGCTTTGTGAGAGTTCGTGTCCTCCTCTTTACCAGTCGTGCAGGAAAGATGAATTCTTTAACTGCCACACTTTGAAATATACAGAGCAATCTCGATGATCAGATCTGTGTGACAAGTCCTTCTGGTTAACTATGAATTTAAGCTGTGCACCGAGACCTTCAGATAAATAGGATTTTACTGTAAATAAATAAATAGATTGCTGCCATTGAGCAGTCTCAGCTACTTATCTTGTTAAAAGTCACCAGTCTCATGTTGAATTCATCTCAAGCAATAAGCTCTTTTCATCTTGGCTTTTATCTTTCCATTGGGCCACCTTTTATTATAAGTTCTTATTACAAGAACTGTAAGCTGGCAACGTGTCACATGTGAATGAAAACTGATGAGATCAGAATGAGAATAAGCTGGGTGCCTCAATTAAAATTTGATTTTAATAGCACTCTTCTGGTAACTTTTTCAAAAGCACTATGTTAGCATTAAACAAAATTGGCAGAGTCTATCAAAAAAACCCAGGTTATTAATCTTTTCATGTACATCACCAGGGCACAATAAAGGTGTACAGGATGGCAGAGATGAACAAATGTAAGTGTGCATGTTCAGGGAGACTGTCGAAATTCAGATTTTCCATAAAATCAGCTCAACCCGTTAAAAAAGGTTCCTGATCACGCTTCTGAGCCTTTACTGAGTGAGCAGCTAGGGCTGTAGTTTGAGTACAAATAATGGACTTCTTATCACCAACTAAAGGATACAGGTTTCTCTTCACAAGATAGGATACACACATGTTCTTTTTTAATTTATTTTCCCATAGTTTCTCCAAGTTTTATTAAATTCTCAGCTTTTTAAAAAAAGACTATTTTATGAACATATGAAAGCACAAGGTAAAGAGAATTGACTTCTTTTAAGTTAGGTAGCTGAAGAAGAGCTGGGTTCATTTTATTTTTTTGGTACATGCTGTCTGTGTAAGTTCAAGGCCAAGCGTTTATAGGCAGATTTTCAAAATTATGTAGGCAGTTCTTTTGCAAATGAAAGCCTAAAGTTCTTTCCTGCAGTCTCCTATATATGAATATATTAAATTTTATAATATTAATGCTTCCTATCCTTCCATTTCTGTTGTGATATTAAAGGCATAACGATTGGGAAGTGAGATGATTTTATACGAAGACATAAAAGTAGATAAAGAAAAGTCAATAATAGACTTGTGTCTATTTCACTGCAAATCATATTTTCTTTTTATAAACAAGCCATATGACGCTGAAAATAGACATGGTCCCCACATTTTTGTTGTAAAAATGTTAACAGTTCTCCCATAACCAATAACACACGTCTAATCCCCAGATATCTCTTACCTTTGACACTTCTAGACTTTTTTGCAATGTTAATGTAAAATAATGATATTACTGCTTATCTTAATAAAAGTAATTTGAATTATGAAATAAAAAATAAAACTAGAACTCTGCCTTTAAACTAAAGCCTTCAGACACTTCAACTTCTGAAACAACCACGGTGTCAAAATGTTAGTGATGTGAGGTTTAAAATATTCAAGCAAATGAATCTATCTTTTAAAAAAAGCTTACCTGAAGCATCAAATAAAGTGATGTTTCCTGATAATTCATTTAGAAATGTGCTGTTATCTACCCCACAGCTACTCAGTCACAGAGCTGTGTTTCTGATGATAAATCCAGTTGGAATTTTGTTTTTGTGTTGTTTGTTCTGAATACATTAAAAAATCTTTGTTTCTTACTAATTTAGAACATGATGTTCTCTGCTGGAAATATTCAAATGGGATTCCCAGCAGTTTGATTTGAAATAGATCCTCCATGTGCAACATCTAACCTAATAAATTTTTTTGTTTGTTTTTAACAAAGTAAGATTAAGATTAAATGATTACAATTCAAATAGCAGCACACATTTTTCCTGTCAACCATTTGCCATTTGATAGACAGATCAACCATAAAAATATCAGATTTAATGATAAGGCTTAGTTTAAAAACATAGATTTTCACACTAACGTATTGTGTATATTAGCAAATAATTTAAATGCAAATGTATTAACCAATAAGACTGTGTACTTTCATTTAAAAAGGTGACAAGTGTCTTACTGTAACTACTAAATCAGTAAAACTATCAAAAGAACAGGGATTTGATGATATCTTGACCTCTCTTCTATACATCAAAGATGTATAAAATATGTTGCATACACATGTTGATTTTTTCCTTGCACTCAGACTATGCTGAAAAAAAATGTGCAAGGATGAATATAGTATCATAAGGAGGATAAATAGCATGATCAGCTAAGAAAAAAACGAAAGCTTTACTAAAAGTAAGAAAGGTTAGAAATTTGAGTAAAATTGATTGCTAAACTGGCCACAAAAAAAAAAAAGACATCCACAGTGAAATTAATATTATTTTCACATTTTTAAAAATCATATTTGCAATTGCATCTCTTAGATTTGGTCAGAAAACGTTTTATGACATTTTCCCATTGATGTGAAAATAAATACACTTTCTGGAATCATGCTAATTTTTTCAAAGAAGTCACTTAGAAGGAAAAAAAGAAGTAGACACAAAATATTTATCCTATCTTGGCATTAAGGGAATGAAACATTCTAATGTTAGTTTTGAAAATATTCTTAAGTTCAATGTTATGTAATGCTTTGATTTTGTTGAAACAAAATGCTTTCATCCAAAACCAGTCTTTGAATGCATTTTTGAAACATACAGATTTATGGATTTTTGAAAATGAAGTCAAAATCTTTCAGAAAAACAAATGCCAGCTGAGCTCTGTTTTAGTTAGCTGTACATTCTTTGCCTTCCCAAATGCCTAAGTTTTTTTTACTCTCTATACCGTGTTCGATATTTTGAAGTTAGATTTTGTTGAACACTTGAGGAATTGAGAAAAACACTGAGAATCCCTCCACATCTCGCACGGTCTCACACCCATTCACACCCACGCACACTGTGACAATGTTTTGCTCCAGTTCAGCCACAACAATGGACAACTTCACTTTCAACACATTGAATAACTGATGGGGAGGGAGAATCTTCCTTGCCGAGCTATTGGCGTCGAACAGAGAATCGACACTTGAGGAATTGAGAAAAACACTGAGAATCCCTCCACATCTCGCACGGTCTCACACCCATTCACACCCACGCACACTGTGACAATGTTTTGCTCCAGTTCAGCCACAACAATGGACAACTTCACTTTCAACACATTGAATAACTGATGGGGAGGGAGAATCTTCCTTGCTGAGCTATTGGCGTCGAACAGAGAATCATACCAAAACCTGTTCACATGTATTTGCCCAGCACTGTATCAAACTCCTGTTTGATCTTTACAGGTTGCTTTTTTCCACATTCCTCAAACACATCCAGGGTGGCTTAGTTCATTCATGTTAGTTTGACAGTTAACAGAAAATATATTGTTTTTCCTTAGTATACTACAGATCAGCTTCAAATGAGCTCATAGGCATTCTTAGCATTACTTGTGAGCTTAGTGAGAGATAATGGTTTTAAAATCTTCACCAAACCAGTATCCAGAAGATAATACACTTCATAAAACCACTGACTCTAGCTTACCACAGTTTAAATCTCTCTGGCATTTAGAGAAACTGGTGTCATTTTTTCCAACAAAATAACATTTGTAAGGTGTTAAAAGTTCATTTTAAAGTACTGTTGATGTAGTTCACTGGAATTTGCCTTAATAGCTTTTGTAATCCCTGGGTGAAAAAGCAGATCATTTGCTTTAGCAGATTATTTGTTTTTTTCAAGTAGAAAGCTGTGGAAAGGATTTAGTTTACTGACAAAGCAAAAAAGTAAAGTAATTTCATTAACTATGCTAATTTAGATTTCCCTAGAAAAAAAAATCCCAAACTATAGTTTATTACATTTTCAATTACAATTAATCTATTTTTGAAATTTTAATTAAATGCCTGAGTGACAAAAATATTGTGTGGTTTTGTGTTGTTTTTTTTAAGAGAGAAAGTGTTTATTTTGTCCGCTGCATGAAATGTTTTATGCTTTCCAAGTTTGAAGTTACTTAGCAGATCCTATCTTAGAATTACATTTTTGATACTGGGCTTGAAAGGTAGTTTCTATTACTTTCTTTTGAGAACATGTTTTTAACATAAGGTTTTGCTTTCAGGGCCCTTTCTGGGAGAGAGGAAAAGGAGTAGGAAAGATATCCTACTTGGACATTTTAGCTTAATGTACCCACAGTGCATCAAAACTATGTAACTTCCTACTATTCAAATTTGAGTTTGGCCTTTTGAACTTTTATGGGCTTACTGCAAATTGCCAACCGTGAGTGATCCTTTATGAGATAATCTCCCATTTCAGGAAACCAGGCACCGGGATGTGAGGCATGCAAAATACTTGCCTTGGAGGGAAAGGCATTAGGAAATTGCCTCACTACATATAAGTTCTGTGATGGTACTGTTAATAATGTTACTTCTGATGAAATAAAATCTGCTTCTTTAACCCCAATCTGTTGCTAAGGAAGATTTTTGGCAGAGAGATTAGATGCACAGAGGATTATTACACAGCATAATCAGAACTTTGGTCATTTCTACTCTAATACATGGGGAATTGCAAGGAGAAAGGATGATTCACACCTACACTTCTTCTGTAGGTAAGTTTTGAAGAGAGATTTCTATAAGAAAAGACAAAAAGAGAAAAGGTGGAATAAGGGTGGAGGACAAATAGGCCTGACCCTTACATGTCAGGCTAAAAGTTCAAATGCTTGATCTCACAAACGCATATCCTTAGGAGTTTTGTCAGATACGGTAATGTCAGCAGTTGCAGTGAGACACAATACTCACTCATAATTCTATAATAAAATATTTTCTAGTCTTGAGAACTACAGAAAATGCAAAATAAGAACATTCATTAAAAAAGTCTTGCTAACATACCTAGCAAATTAAAAAAAAATATGGTAATCATTGAATCTCTGGAGGAGAGTGAAAACAGTCATGCCTTCTTTTCAAACAGATAAATCAGTGAGCACGAATTCCTTGTATTGACATTAATTCTAGAAATGTAAAAATGTCATTGGCATGTTCAAATTAATACATTATGCACTACTCCTACCTTTGTCATCAGCCTGCTGCTGGGCCAAAACAGAATCACTTCACCTCCCTGAATTTCCATGTCACCTTTTTCTCCAATTTATTTTAAGACAGTGGGTGACTGGAGAAGTCAGTATATGCCCCCTTCATGCCTAGTATTACAGACCTGCAGTATCTCTCAGGTTCTCCAGCACTATTGCATTACAATGCATAACAACACAGATTCATTTATTGATGTATCTTAGCAATTCCTTGTAACAAAAGAAAACAAACAAAACATTTGCCTTCTCTGATATAAAAATATATTCTTATTTTCCTTGTGACAATAGCATGGTTTATATCCATCTAATGAAAACAAGATCTGTATATTAGGCCTTTGAAAGTTCTCACTGTCAAGCAGAGGGAAATGAGTCTTCCCCTTCCTGACGCAATGATGTTTGACAACCTACTTCTTTGCACATCCTTTGTGGCTACACGACCACACGACCATGTCCTCGTAGTTACAAGAAAAAGAAGTTCTATTTGAATATAGTTTGGAGTATATTTTACCTGTGTCAAAATGTGTCTTCCTGTTCTGAGGGTAAATAAAAACCCTGTGAGAAAGTTAAAATTACTTCAAAATCTATGACATTCTGCCAATGTATGCCCTGTAGCATTGAGCAGAATGAGCAGACTGGGCTTTTTTAAAGTGTAAGATGGACGGTTCTTCGTCTTCCATCATGGGAGCACACCAAGACATTTTATAGATTTTAGCGAGTTGAAACAGGCTCTGCACACCTTTCTGTCCCTTTACAAGACAGCATCTAATGATTCCCGTACTCTCCTGCCTCTTCCTCTCACATCTGAGGAAATCCAACCTGTGCTACCAGTACAAACATGATCAGACTTCAGGTGCGTGATTATCTTCATGGGTTATGAAGTTACTTCCAATATCACTGCATCTCTGTCCAGCTTCACTGTCTGCAAAAGCTTAGAAACTTTCAGATGTATTCTGTTCAGGGAGATGTATTTGTTAAGATCAGTATTGCTAACAATATTACTTAGATAGAGAGTAATTTTGGGGAAGGACTTTTGTTTGTGCGTAGCACTTGTTCTAAATCTAAGACAGGGTGCCAGGGTATGTATACATTCTTGGAGTCTAGCTTCTGTTAATCATGTGGGAAATGACACATTTTTAAAATGTTATAGTTTACTTTCCAAGAGAACTATTGCAGTTTTCCTGTATTCACGTAGGCTTCCCTGCACAGAATGGAAGACAATTTCAGTTTGCAATACCTACTCATATATTAATTGATTTCACGAATTCTAGTTTGCAAAAGAAGGCATGTCGGGTCTATATTTGGCAGAATAAAAGTTTTATTTTAGTCCTTAAAGGGTTGTCACAAAAATCAATTTTACAATTGCAAGTTATAAAATGTGTAAATTTGACTGTGATTTATAGAATCATAGAATCATAGAATAGTTTGGGTTGGAAGGGACCTCTAAAGGTCATCTAGTCCAACCCCCCTGCCATGGGCAGGGACATCTTCAACTAGATCAG
>NW_008794621.1:163973-175973 GCF_000699145.1 Aptenodytes forsteri | reverse complement strand
CGGGTTGCTGGGTTATGTGCACGCCGAGTCCCCCACTCGGCCCATGGAGTGCCTCTCTTTTGAAGAGGTGCCCTCACTGCACACCCTCCCTCACGAACTGCCGCGCCACGCTCTGGCTGACACGCCACGCCCTGTTTGCCCGTCCTGTTGGCAGCGTTCCTGGTGGCCAGCGCTCCCTGGGGCTGCCTTTAGTGGGAGTGGGGGGTGGCAGCCGTTGCTCCTGGCTCTGCCGACTTCTTGTCAGCTGCCCTGGTGAGAGCTGCTGGCTCCTGGCGGGGCTCTGCGCCACCCTGCGGGGTCCCTGGCTCAGGAAACCCCCCTGTACGACGTGATCCACCGCTCCGCTGCAGGATGCGCCTGCACCGGAGCTGATCGCCTCTGCGAGTCAATTTACTTTCTAAAGTCATTTGCTTTCTAAAGATTGTATTTGCCACCTTTATGCAGTGAATGATGAAGAAACCACAGGAGACTTTAAAGCTTCCTGGATGTAAAAGGAAAAGCCCTTATAAAAAATGAAATGGTAGGTAACTTCTTCAACTGGCTGAGGATTGATTCCTGTAATGAGGATAAAGGCCTAATAAGCGATAGTATCATTGGTCCTGGGGATTTAGGATTAGTCTGCAAACATTTTTTTTTACCTTCTAAGTTGGCATATTGATTTTATATCGATATTTCCATTATCCTCACAGTTTTTCCTTAAGAATCTATTTGTTGATTTGATGTGTTGCTCAGGCAGAAGGAAGGAAAGATTAAGAAAGCAAAGTCAAGTTGATAATGACTACTCTCGGCTCCCTGGGAATACGGGAACTGCCAAACTCCTCCTTTTTCCAGTTTTGCAGGTTACTTTGACAGTCCTTTTTTGTTTATGTTGTATACAGGCACTACTTTATTGCAGCTCACAGAAACAATCTAGTGCTCCTTGATGAGAGCTAAGGTACATATCTTAGGTGCATTTTCTTTAGCGCTTCATCAGCATTTGTTCTTGTCACCCAGTGGAATAATATGACAGAAACAAATGACAGTGTGCTTCCTGCTTGCTAAATACAAAATGGTCTGCACATAGCTAAGGTAACTCTTACTTGTTTTGTTTTTGAAAGTGCTCTGTGGAAAATCAAATGCTAGTGACAGACAGCATTCCTTTAACTATTTTCAGATTTAATGTAGACCTGCCAGACCTCCTGGGAAAAGAAAATCAGTCTTTCTATTTCTTTCTTTTTTTTAACATATTTATGAATTTTTTAGCCTTTTCATACAACAAAAAGTGACAGATACAAATAGAATTCATATAACGTGAAATAGATAACTGCATATCATGGATATAAAAAAATAAGGAGCAGTGCCATAAAAATAAGTCCTCAGAAACATGAAACATGGAAGACTGTACATTGGAAAAAAAAAAGTGTAGCAGTGATTACCATCATGATTGTATTCACAGTGTAGGTTGCATGTTACCAGTAAAAAATTGAGAAAGAGCAAGCTAATGTTTGTAATTTACATTTAAATGCTTTATATAAAACAAACAGTCATGCAATTAATATCGTAGGGAATACATCGTCATAAATGCTTTACTCAGATAACAGGAGAGTATTTATAATACAGAGGCTCCATATTTTTATTATCTGCTATCTAAATAATAGCAAAAAAATATATTTAATAATTGTTTATTTATTTGGTTCCTCAAATTCTTTAAGTTTCTTTTTGGAAAATTCTTATGGAATTTAATTAAGAATTAAATCAACATGGTTTAATAGCAACCAAACGTGATTATTGCAGCTTTCCCAGGAGAAGTGGCAAACACACATGCTTAAAATAATTTTTATTTGAAGATCATTAAAAATGTAGCAGAGAATACTTCCCTTTTGAATGGAAATTTGACATTTCCCATGGAAGTTATGTTCCTGGTATAGATTTCTGCTAGATTGGTTTTCATGCATAAAAAATTTACATTTCGCATTGCAAGACTGAAAACATATTTTGGAGAAGGTGAATTTGGAAGCCAGAAGTAATTTATCTTTTCCACTGCTGAAAAACAATTCATATCTCCAAAAAATGCCACAGAAGTCTAATGGAGACTTCCTAGATGCTAATTTGTTAATATGGAAAAATTCAACCTACTTATTATTTGTCATCTATCCTGACATAATTATAATGAACGCTGGAAACTAGGCTGTGATGGATAATGCTCAGTCCATGTAGATAGAACATTAAAAAATTATTTACTTTGGAAAAACAGCTGTATTCTAGGCTAGGCTTTGTTTTGTTATTTGAAAGAAAGTCTGAGACAACTGACAGACTAAAACAAAATGGTAACTGTGACCACTGCCTTTAGCCAACCTTTTCCCCTGGGGGATGTTTCACAATAAGGAGAGGCTATCTGTCTCCATAACTGTTTGCTAGCATTTGGGAGGCAGAAAAGAGGGACATAATGGCTTCTAGATTTTCTTGCTGCCAGAAGATTTTGTAAAATGTTCCAATTCCCCTAAAGGAGATGAAGAAGGAAAAGTGGCCATTCTCTTTTATTCACAGTGTGAGCTGTCAGGATGACCTGTGCTATTCTTGTCAGCTCCCTGTGCATGTGTGTGCAAAGAGCAGCGCATTTGTGTCATCAGTTTTGTAATCCCAGAGACCGTAATGCCTGTTTATTTTCAGAAGACCCCGGCATAAACCCTGTTTTATGATATGCTGCCACAGGTTTGGTGGAAAGAAGTTGACCAGATCTATTGTATGGAAGGCATCTCCTATTGTGGTCATTCCAGCAAAGTGTTAATATGTGAATGCCAAGACAAGACAATACAAAACTGTTTCACCCTGCTAATAAAAAGTTCATATGGTTTCTTATTCCCCTTTTATACGACAGGCAAATAAATTATATTACATTTGCATCCTGGTCTGGATGTTCACATTCCCTCACTACTCCTAGGGCACTGGGTTGCCCCATGCTTATAACTCTCTCTTGTTCCCATTCTGCCAGGCTATGCACCTGTACACAAGTTATATAGCTTACCTACAGGCTATCAGGTGATGCTGTTCTTACTCTGAGCTTAATAAGGAGGCATAGCTAGATCTGAATATAGGAGTGCATTTCAGATATTTATCAGAAACAAATAGCCTTTTAATCACAGAAATGTAGACTCATTCTCAGTATTTTGTAAACTCTGGTTTCATAACTATTCATTTAATAGTTGTATAGACTTATTTATGCATAGCTGTCTTATATAAAGTCAGACTTTCTACAGAAAACATGCAATAGTTCTGGAGAAAATAAAAACTTGTCAATCTATTCCAGTCACGTCATCTGGAAATTTATCTGTAAATACGTCTCAAAACAGGGTCCCCAATGCTCAAGATGTTTCATTCTTCCACTGAAATTTTTCTAACCTGAGCAGTGATCTCTCCCCAGGTTTGACATTAATGGACAATAAGTTGATGCAGAGAGAGACTTGGCATAATTAAACTCTGCATTTTTAACAGTTTTCCCCTTCATATCTTCACTTCCAAACCATTCTTTTTCATTTGTGGTGATTTTCCATTTCATTGCTGTCTGGCTGCAATTTGAACATTATCTGAGATAAGAGTGAAAGGTTTTTCTTGTGATAGTTCCATGAAGACAAACACTGACTCATTCCTTCTGTATATCAAAGTCTGAAATAGATCAAATAAAAACAGTCTGAGAAATATTTCGCTCTCTCTTTTCTCCTCTCTTGGAGACACTGACATACGTCTCTTGGGAAAAAAAAAAAAGTCCTGCTCCCCCATCCACGCTGCTGACACATTGGCCTTGTCACCGCAAAGTGACTGATAATAATAATGGTTGAAATCACTTTCAGATATACTTATGACCAAATATGGTCTTAACTGAGCTTGAAACAATGCTTATGCTATAATTGCTAGAGGAAAATTGTCTTCATGGTGTCTGCTGTTCCTTTTTTTTTTTTTTAAATGTCCCTGTCCAAACTGTGCAATGAAACAGTGACAAGACTATGCTGGTGACAACCATGTCAGAAAATTAGTGTCTAATGCAGATTTATCTGCCATTTTGAGATACTGAGATTTATTTATGTATCTATAAATAGTTGTATCTATCTATATAGATAAATAGTTGTATTTCAGATTGTTTCTCTAATTTTTAGAAAATCATCCGTGATTTGAGCCTTTACAAGGTCCCATGTTTGTTTTCTGAGTAAGCCTTACCAAGCTCAGGTTTTTTCTGTGCCTTTGGTAATTGTAGCCTTGCTGGAGTGCTGATGACTGTGCATACAGAGGCTTTAGTAAAGCATTAAGATAGGTCTCCAGAAGCTGTGACCTACAGAGTACTGGCCAAAACAAGACTTCTTTAGGAGGGCTGGAGGTTGGTAAAGGTGCATAGTCTTGCAGACTGTTAGGAAGACGATCTCAAGACAGCTCCTGGCAAACAGATTTTCAAGATTCTATTGGCATGAAAGGAAACCTTTTAAAGAGCAGCTGAAGTGCCAAAGCCTGAACAGACATGGGGTTAGAAGTGCCCTTAGTCAGTCTTAATACTAATGCCAGAGAATAAGGGTGCTTTTGCTTTTGAAGAAGTGGACAGAGACATAGAAACTTGAGTTTCAACTTCTTCCAGGTGTGTCTCACATCTGAACATGATTTAATGGTGCTTTTCTAACAGTAAAATGGAAATAACAGTACTCAGTCTTCGAGTTAAAACTGGAACTAGCTATTAAGAGAACTGGAGAGCCTGTCTCTTAAGAGGTGGCTTGAAGAGTTTGGTTTATTCAGAAGAGCAAAAAAAAGGCTGAAAGAGAATATGACCTCTGTCTCTGAATAGCTTTCTGGGCTAAACTGCAGAACGAGGAAAAATGGCTTAAGTGAATGTGTTATACTGGTACAAGAGCACCTGGGCACTGGAGTGAAATAGATTCAGGCTGGAAATACTCTGGTCTTTATAGCACTGAGGTTGTGGAACAATGTTCCAGTAGGAGGAGCAGTAAAGATTTCATTAGCTCTTAGATGGAATTTGACCGATTTATGAAAAGGAGTATAGAATGTAGTTTTTCACCATGACAAAGAATGGGATTTGCAAACTTTTCAATTCTTGTACCTATGGTCCAGGCAGAGCAGTGCAGAGAAGCACTCGCTGGACATCTCGTAAGGAAGCCTTTGTCATCACCCTCTGTGATGTTGCTGTTTTGGGGACAAACAAAACGCTTCTATTTCTAGTGCTGTTAACCTGACATATTTTATGGATACTAAACTGTGCTTAAAATAAAACAGCATATGCAGAGCTGAGATCAGCTGTTATTCCAATTGCTTATGAGATGAAGAGGTAACTGTAATCTTGGAGATACAAATATCCAGGAGGCACAAAAAGCTATGAAGTTAAAATTAAAAATAGCATGCCACTGAAGTGTGATGAAGTTGTAACAGGTTTATGGCCATTTCTCCAGTAGTCTGCCTTTGCTTTACAAGCCTTGGTATGCCATTAAATTCACTATGAAAAGCAAGTTGGAAAAAAACAGAGAAAATTCATGTCAATAAATATACAGGGAATTAAAATTGTTCCTTGTGTGGGAGCCAAAGGATTTGGTTAATAGCAATATTAATCATTTTCTAATTCTGCCTTCTTCTTTTCCAGGGAGCATACGGATGTGGTCTTACTTTGATGAAACATTTGCTGTCAGTAGAAAATTTAAAGAAAGCAGATTAGCATTATGTACTGCAAACACTATGTTTTTCAGTGCTTTTATACCTTAAAAATATCACTGAGGAAAAAACAAATCAGTCTAGATTCCCAGACAGCATGGTAAGGCCCAGATTCAGGAGAATCGTTAAGTCAAAGCTTTTCTATTAACTCAGACATACAAAATTAAATTTTGCCCATACTAAAGCTACTATATTTTTTGCTGTTGAGACATACCAGTTTTTCTAATATACATACAGAAGGACTGAGGAAAACAAGAAGAAACAGTCTCAGTCCCTCGCAAGGTGAATATAGGATAGGTTGCTTCTGGGTATTCATAGAAGCTGAAAGAAAGAGAAAAAAAAAACAAAACAAAAACCAACCCCAAATCTGTAGGCCCCAGGTCTATGATTATGTTCTGTGGTCCCAGTTCGTTACTGCCTAAGCATGGGGATTTGCCCTGGGACCTTAGAGTGGCTGACAATTTTTCAGCTTGACTTTAACATTAGCTTAAATCACTGAAATAATTAATTTTAAGAAATTCTTCATGCTTTGTTTTTGCTGCAAGGGATTTTACTAGACAGGTTTAGTGAAGCTTACCAAGCTTTAGTTTTCAAGAAGAAAATGGCAGTCTGCAAGCAAGGCTTTGCTGTGTCTTGCAGACATTTTTCACTGGCACTTGACAAATGAGAGTGGAACTGAAGGAGGCTTAAGAAAAGGAGATTTTTGAAGACATATGGCTAATTGATAATCCAATTTGCTCATGCTCAAGGGAGATTTTCATCAGCTAGTCACTTTTTTGCACAAAGCTTGTCATATGTTAAGCCAAAAGATTCCCAAGAAAGATAACTCATTTATCTTATTTTATATTATTTTATTGATTTTATGCTGTGCCATATCAAATGATATGATTACAGTTTTGAAAAGTATCATAGCTCTGTGGCTTGAAAAAAAAATTCTTGAATGTCCTCCAACAACAAGATAAAGTACACTGTTGAAATTATATCTGTTTTAAAAGATTTCTGATGACGAGATTATCAAAGTTAGCGAGCAATTTAGCAAATTAGAATTATAGTGAGCATCTAGATTAAATTAATGTGGAATTCTGTATTATAACTGGGGTTGCAAAACTGCTTTATGTCCTTGTAGTTTTGACCCTTTGAATGATTACCCACTGTCATGAGAGTACAGTTAAGACAATGTCGTGTCCTTGTGAGATACCTGCTCTAAAAGGGGAGAACAACAATTCCTGTTAGTATTCACCTATTATTAGTTTCTACATTTCTATGAATGAAAAGTTATGATTAACAGAGGTCCACGAGCTGATATTCCACTGTGTAATAAACAGGATGCAGTTAGTGTCACCTGCGGTATGACAGGTCTTTGGCAGCAGACCTTATTGCCTTCTTCAGAGATGAACACAGCTGAAAGTGGATAGGGTCATCGCATGGATGAAGTTGTCTGTGACACCTGAGTGAGGTAGCTGGAGTCTGTGAAATCATCTCTTGTACTGAAGAGATCCCTCGAAATAATGCTAATTTCAATTTCCTAAAGCAGCTAGAGTTCATGGTAGACACACAGTAAATCTGGTTTTCAAGGTGATGGTTATTTATTTATAAACAACATAGATGTTCATAGATAGACCGGAATTTACAGTATGTGATGTAATACTTGTGTCTGTATTACTTTTCATTCCTGATGGCAATGAAAGAACTTTGGATATCTCTGCAGTACAAAATAGAAAACTGACCAGCATGACTTATTTAAGTATATATCAGAAACAGATTTGAGATTAAAAAAACAAAACAAAACAACCCCCAAAATATTTTTGGGAGAATGGATTGAAAACCTGATGTTGTTCTTACAAAAATGAATCAGTTCTGTCTTGTAGGGTGAAAGAGATGTAAATCCAAGGTTTTGCCATGATTGAAACATATATAAAATAGTCATATCTTTTGTTCACTGTACGACAGGACCCCAGATCAGGAGACAGCTGTGTTATAACAGTCTGCCTGGAAAGAGATAATTTAGTCATGTAGATTATGGTCTTGTGCTGTGCCATGACTCCCAGATGGAAATAAAGCCATACAGAACTTTTTGCTTATGGCATGCTATTGGTTGGCATCACATTTAACAAAACTCTGCAGTCTCCTTTTAAATTCAATATGTGCAATTTCTTCATTGCCTGTTCTCAGACATGGAAACTTACAAATTTTTAATGCAATATAGATGGTCATTTAATGTGAAGTTAATGTTTTAGTTGATATAGTTAGCTATGTGTCCCCACTATGTGACAATTAGCCAGCATATTGCATATTTGGTGTCTTCCAGTGTTTGCTGCGAATGATAACTAATAATAAAGAGGAATAAAGTACTGCCTCTGCCTCCTAGCAAGACTCTGTTTTGCTACAACAGACATGGGGAGTAGAAGATGAATTTTAATAGATCTACCTGAACAGCAACAATAATTAAATAAAGTATTTCTTTCTATTGGAAGGATCAATTCTATAACAAAGCAAACCCTCCTGCATTACTTATTGATCTTCTCAGGTTTTTCTGAGCCAAAAATTAAAAAGTTTGTAACAAATTTTCTTCAGTTGCTTTTACTGGGGAATATTTTTTCCTTAAACCTTTACTTTTTTCTTGGCTAATCAGCAAGTAACACAGTCTATAATAAAAAAACAAACCAAAACAAAACAGAACAAACAAACAAACTCCAAACCACTGATATGCTGAAAATTTCATTTTTATTGTATCTATTATCTTTTCTATAAAAAACTATTTTATGCAAAACCAAACATTTCTTAAGTACAAATTATGCTTGGTGGAGAAAACCCTCACAATCTGTCTTTTTGGAAATGTAAGTTTTTTGATGGAAATCTTTCCTAATTCTGGTCTTTTAGTCAACAAGATCAGTTCTCTTAGAAAAATGTTTTGACTCAGCACAGAAAAATATGACCTAAAATGAAATGATTGAACCTCAGTGCAAGACTTCCACCAGTGGTACATTAGTCATATCCTTCCAGGATTATTACAGTGATGATGTTGACTTAATCATAACTAAATTTAGCTTGAGATGTTATGTTTCAAATAACAGAATACAAGATAGATCTTAGGCAAAGTTCCTTGCATATTGATGCAGAAGTTAGGAGCAACCACTGTTCTGTAAATGTGCCTTTTTGAAGTTAGCAAAATACAAGCTCAGAAAGTACTTAGCTGTCTGCCTTCTATTGTCTCTTTTAAATGTACAAAGTATTGCAGTATATAAAATTTTAAACAAATCTGTATTATTTGGGGGATAGTGCCTAATGACTGGAAAATAGAATAAATAGTACTGAAAAGGGAAATAAAAGAGTGATCTAAGCAACAATGGGTCTATTAGGTTGACTTCAATATTCTACAGTCTTAGAACACATTTTGAAATGAAGAACAATCAAGGATGGAGGTAATTGGGAAGTGGTAAAGTGGGATAAATTGCAATACTGATCATCAAAGGTGAATTGTGTTTGACTAATCTTATGTCTTTTCTGCTAAAATGACTAATTTCTTAGATGGTATTAATTCAGTGGGCTTCAGCTGTCTCAATTAATTCTTTTCCTATAATGTTCTATATGAAATTATTATTTAAGTTGGGAATTACAGGGATTACTGAAGGGAAAACTAAAAGAATTAGGAATTGTATGAGAAACTGGCTAAGGAGGCTATCACATAAGGAGGCTTTGCTTTATGTCAAAGGCCAATTATCAGGAATAATATCCCCCAGAAGTCGGTTCTGGGATTGTCCCTATTTCATACATCCATTAGTAACTTCAGGATATGAACTAATACATGTGCCTATGACTTTTTGGTTTGGGAGTCCCTTGACAGTGCCAAGCAGGACCAGAACATTGTACAAAAAGGGTGAAATGTCCCTTCCAACTGAAGGTTTAGAAAATTAATGTCACAAAGTGCAAAAATCTCATAGTGCAAGCACTTCTATTCTGAAGTAGAAATTAACTAGCTAGAAATAGAGGGGGAAAGAGACCTACATGCTTTGACTTATCATGTAACCGCTATGAACCATCAGTATGAAACAGCTTTGAAAAAGTCTACTGAAATTCAAGGATGAAGTAGGTGAAATACTTTTAGGGTCAGAGGTGGGAACGATCATTCTACAGGACATTGGTAAAACTTCATCTAGAGCACTGTGCTCCAACGTACCAGAATAATTTGTAACAAATTCTAAAAGAGGCTAGTAAAATGATCAGAAATTCAGTACACTGAAATAACTGTATTATGAAGAAATATTAAAAGAGGTTGGTTTATTAAGCCCAGTTTGACCAAATTAAGGTTAAGAAATGATATGATGACTCTTCATATTTGGGGCAAATATCATAGAATCATAGAATCATTAAGGTTGGAAGAGACCTCGAAGATCATCGAGTCCAACCGTCAACCCAACACCACCATGCCCACTAAACCATGTCCCTAAGAGCCGCATCTACACGTCTTTTAAATACCTCCAGGGATGGTGACTCACCCACTTCCCTGGGCAGCCTCTTCCAATGTTTAACCACTCTTTCAGTAAAGAAGTTTTTCCTCACATCCAATCTAAACCTCCCCTGGTGCAACTTGAGGCCATTTCCTCTCGTCCTATCGCTAGTTACTTGGGAGAAGAGACTGACACCCACCTCGCTACAACCTCCTTTCAGGTAGTTGTAGAGAGCGATGAGGTCTCCCCTCAGCCTCCTTTTCTGCAGGCTAAACAACCCCAGTTCCCTCAGCCGCTCCTCATAAGAGAAAAAATATCAGGGAAACAAAACAATTATTGAAATTAAACTTAATGTTGTAGAAGATCAAATATAGAAGATCAAAAGTGGAGAATTAACGTTGACTGAAAGGTTGAATATGACTCTTAAATTTCCAAAGAGTAAAATTTTGAAAAGCTAGTAGTGGCAAGAAGCAATTTCTCATTTTTCTTTTTTCTTTAGTTTAGTTTGTAAGCATATGGAAAAGAGTATGTAACTAAACGGTATACCTAAATATACGCACTGGATTCAGTAAATCCAATTTCTGACATGAAACTACAGGCATCTGATGTGTTGGTATCTCCAAGGGGATCTGAAAGAAGATTAATTCATTGTCTTTTTGTGCTTGTAAGACTTTCATGTTTCAGAGCTTCTGAAGGTCTTCTCTGTGGACCAGCAAGGCCCTTCTGACCCTGGAGCATAACTTTGCCCTTCAGCTTTGTTGGTTATGCTTTGCTTTCCTGGGAAACACAGGAGACAAGCTACAGCTGAGGGCAGGAAAGAGATAGAGGAAACTTATTCTCCTATGCACACTACATTTTCACAGCTGTCTGATGTTTACATGGCCTGTTCATATGGTCATGACTACACCAAATGGAAAAAAAAAAAATGTGTTAAAATGGAATAGTGGAGAACTGGGATTATTTAGGGAGAACATTTAGGGAGAACTGGGATTATTCTTCTTCCCTAGTGTAGGACACGCTTTGTATTCAAGGATCATCTGGGAATTTTATTTAAAAAATCCCTTGCTATTGCAGACACCTAGGACATTGAATGGTGGTTGAACATGCTTTTGAATCCAAGTGATACTTTCCTATGTTAGACAATGGCTGCAGATTTTGATCTTTTTGCAGGAGCTTGAAGTTAGTGAACTTGGATCTTGGAAATAATTTTGTGGCCAGTGATTTCTATCACATTCTGTGGACTTTCTGAGGTAACCAGCTATTACGTGACTACCTGCAATGGTAGAGATCTGTGGTTGAGGACTCAAGTCTCCCGTTTCCATTTTAGGACATTTTCAATTCTGCTTTAAAGTTATCAACTTGCTTTTAGATTCATGAACCTTAAAATTGCAGTAGTGGAATCCAGGTCCATTAGTGTCTTGTAACTTTTTACTCTTCTTTCAAGGAGTTTTCAAGAGTCTAGACCAGGTCAGAACAATACCTAGTGAAAATTTCTAAGCAAATTGTAGATCATGTGTCAATTCAGTATGGCGACTTTGGTACCATCAACTAAGTATATTCTCATTTATGCAGTCAGATATGTAAAATCTTACAGAATTTTTTTGTTTTTCTTCTGAGAATCTTATGCTCCATAGAGCAGTTCATCCCAAATATCTCAGACACTTCCAGAAAGCCATCCTATCCTAAGATGCTGTATGAGCAGCATAACTGTATGAGATTCAACAAGGCCAAGTGCCGGGTCCTGCACTTCGGCTGCAACAACCCCATGCAATGCCACAGGCTTGGGGAAGAGTGGCTGGAAAGTGTCTGTCAGAAAAGGACCTGGGGGTGTTGGTCGACAGGCAGCTGAACATGAGCCGGCAGTGTGCCCAGG
>NW_008794621.1:159294-163588 GCF_000699145.1 Aptenodytes forsteri | reverse complement strand
AGGCTGCCCAGGGAAGTGGTGGAGTCCCCATCCCTGGAAGTATTTAAAAGACGAGTAGATGAGGCACTTAGGGACATGGTTTAGTGGGCATGGTGGTGTTGGGTCGATGGTTGGACTCGATGGTCTTCGAGGTCTCTTCCAACCTTAATGATTCTATGATTCTGTGATGCTGCTGCCTCTCTACACTAACTACAAGGTGGATGCCAGACTGAAGGCTTAGGTTAGATGACTTAGATGTCTGTGTCTCACCTTCGGTTGCAGCAACTCAAATCCTAAATAAATATCTCTGTTAAAAGTTGATCTCAGTACAGAGGCCATCAAGTCCAGTATATCAAGCCAGCAACTTTATTGAATCTACTAGTTAATGAATAATATTACATAGTTTATTATGACAATTACATTTATATTTTGTATTTTTATATACACATTTATTTATAAACTATGCTCACACTGTATCTAAAATGTAATGTAATAACATTTAATAAGCATGCTATACACAAAATGCTAGTGTACCATATCACACTCCATTGTATTCCTGTAACAATCTGAATGGAAGTATTTTGATGACAAAAAATGTATTTTTAAAGCATTAGAGCAATCCATTTATTAAGCAGTCAACACAGTACTTTTACTGGTTCAAATGTTTAGCTAAAAATAGATGTGCAAATAAATAATTAAAATGAAAATATCTATGCATTCCATATATGGAGGCTATCCTTCTTACAACTTTTTATCTATCTCTGTACTCAGCCTTTAATTTTGAAAACTGATTTGCTGAAGTCACAATAAGGGGTCTGTGAGCTAGCCTTTGAGGAGGAAACTGCTAAATATTTTTATCTATGTGTTTTGTGGCAATAGAGATACTAGAGCTTGAAATGTACGTGCAATTAAACGTGGTTTTATTGCAATGAATGCAAGTCAGAGAATAAAGCTGTAAGTGGTCTTACTGGTGCAAACATGTTCAAATTAAATGTCATAGGCAGAAGGCATTACTATTTAGCACAGAGGGTCACAAATCTGCTAAGTGACAATTCAGTTTATCAACTCATTAAAAATGAAAACAACTACATCAGGTTTTGCAAAATCGTAAGAGATTTAACAGTGATTTATTTGTACCTGTTTTTATGGTACCAGACTCAGACTAAAAGGTACAAAAGTATTTCTGTCTCCTATTGATCAGAAACCTAGTAGGTGATTCTTGACTTGAATGAGCTGATTTCAAGTTCAGCCTTCTCATTCAGTAAAAAAATAAAGCTCTGGCTACAACAATGAATTATATTTTACAAATGACTGTATCACACATTATCACATCATCTTAAAGATAGTCTATTTCAAATTAAATATAGTCTATTTAAAATAAAATATAGCCTTTCTGCTTAAAAGAGGAAAATCAAGGAGAAAAATGACATTGTTAATGCAAAATCCTTTCTGATTTTGATGGTGTATTTCAGCGTTCTGCTATTTAATATGGTATGGCAACATACCATATTTAATATGGTATGGCAACATGACATTCAGAAGCACAAAGTGTGTAAGGTATCAAGTTGTTCCTCGCCTTGTTTGTACGTGATTTTGGATGACCAGGACAATTTTCACAATATGGCATTACAGAAGACTGTAAGTATAAGTAAAACTTTTCCTGCTCTTAACGGTGTCCCCTTGGCACTCCCAGTCTTTCAGGTCAAGTTCAGTCTTCATTACATCAGACTTTTGGGGCTTTTACAAATTCTGTTTTGCAAAGGGCTGAAGCATGTGCCATCTGTCCAAGACGTCCATTCAGTATGGTGAGGGAACACTGTGTGCGGTCCCACACAAAGATAAATGGTGTTGTCTATGGCTGGAATATGATAGACATCTGCAGCTCTAGTTGAGAGTATTTTAAATATGTTCATAAAATTACCAAGAGGGGTGAACAAGAAGCTATAAATCCATGGGCTAGCACTTTTCTCTTGTTTTCTCATAAATTACCACAGCTGGGTGCTTTCATTTTTAGTTGAGATGAAAAGATGAACATTTGGTCCTAGTTGTCATTGAAAAGGAGGATTTATCTGGGAATGTTATTATAAAATAGGTTACTCCTTGTCTTTTTGTCAAATATTAGTCAAAATGGTTTGCTTTTTCTTCTTGCAAAGTTCTCACTGATTTTAACTGTAGATGTTTGAGTCCCCTTGGCTGAAAGTTTTGCACATACACACAAATGTGCCACAAAAAACAACCAACTATACATCTCAGGAAAGATGGAACAATTGTGACTGTTATTATAACGGTAGTGAGAGCAGCCTCAGAGCAATGATGGCAGGATCGGGCCCCATGACAAACTCTGGAGGCAACTGCTCTAAAACATTGCATTGGGGAAAAAGAAAAATCCTACTTCCTCTGATGTTATTGCCATTTGGCTGAAGAAGAATTCACAAAGGAATTATTTTAACTAAAATACAAAAAAAAAAAAAAAATTATTTTGCCTTAAAAACAACTTAAACACTTTTTATTAAAACAAGAGATTCCCCCTACTTCACATTCCCACATACATACAAATATTTATTTTCCTCGTCTCTCAAGAGCTTACTGATTTCTGTAGCTTCGCGGGTCTTTTGCTCCTAACACAAACTCTGTCTTCCATTCCATCAAAAGAAAAAACCTTTGGGAAGTTTGACAAACTAGTGCACTACCCCCTAGCCTACCTAGAGTATTCTTTAGGGATAAAGACATTTTGTGTTGTATTTAGATAGACTTTCTTCATAGCACTACTATATGTTAAAATTTCAGTGCCTTAAGTAGCTGATTGATAGTAATTACCTGTATAATATACACTGGGGATTGGTGGTTGTTTCAAATGGCACCTACCCCTAACATATTTCAAGTTCTTTGCTTTACTACCCCTTGTTGCATATGTAACTCTCTCAGGTAACATAATATATTTTTGCTTTGAAGAGCACAGCATGTACTAATATGAAGTGGTTGAGAGGAGGTTGCTGGAACTGAGAGTAACGGAGTCCTGTCTGCTGCTTCTGTCCTTTTCCGCATGGTGTTTCCCTTCCTGCCCTCGCTGCTTTTGCAGCTGGAAAGGTTGCATTCTGCCTGGAAGTCATTTTGCATTCTGCCTAGCCACTGCTCCTAGTCTGTCATCACCTCTCTGAGATGAAGCAGTAAACAGTGGTAATTGTTGATGTAAAAATAACCATCATATGTGAACTAATAACAATCATGGTGAGTATAAGCGCAGGTCTGATTTTGGACACCTGGACAAGTACCATTGCGCTCAAGTGTATGGTATTCATACTGAAAACATTATAAGGCAAAATTGTTTCAGTTTTGTAAATTATACCTTGTTTTTTCCTTTGCTTGAAATGCTTAGACCAGAAATCTTTTATGTTTTTAATCATCCTGGAATTACTAACACAATTTTCCTCTCTACATGAACAATTCCAGCCAGAAAAAACCCTGTTATATTTTGAATTATATGCAGGTTTGGTAGAGAGTTACTGGTAGTTCTGCTATGTCTTATTCTCACTTTTATTTCTTTCAAGAGGAGAGAAAAGGAGAGCATTGAGAAGAGGATTTCTGTTTTATTAGGTTCTTGTTTTCTTTTTAACTTCAAAAAAAGAGTTGTTTTCAATAGCAATAGTGCTTTTAACTAAAGAAATGGAATAGGAAAAAGGTTATTGCCTACCAGATACTAACTTGTGTCATGAGGATAATTATCTTTTCTTAAATGTGAGAAATGTTTGGATTTGTGGCTAGCTAAAACTGGCACTCTGCAGAAAAGTTCAGTGTGATTTACAGAAGCAGAACATCAATTCCTCAGAGTTCAACATCTCTTTATTGTGCTCACTATCCTTGTGGAAAAGCTGCCTTTTGAAAACCAGCATAATCCCCATGAGTAATCTCCTTAAGAAAACTTGACAATGGTGGGGGGTGGCCCCTGGCGGGATGCCAGTTCCCCACCAAGCCGCTCTATCACTCCCCCTCCTCAGCTGGACAGGGGAGAGAAAATATACCGAAAGGCTCGTGGGTCAAGATAAGGACAGGGAGAGATCACTCGGGAAAATTAATTTAATTTATTGCCAGTCAAAATCAGAGCAGGGTAATGAGAAATAAAACCAAACCTTAAAACACCTTCCCCCCACCCTTCCCTTCTTCCCGGGCTCAACTTCACTCCTGATTTTCTCCACATCCTCCCTCCGAGCAACGCAGGGGGACGGGGAATGGGGGTTGCAGTCAGTTCATCACATTGTCTCTGCCGCTCCTTCCTCCTCAGGGGGAGGACTCCTCACACTCTTCCCCTGCTCCCATG
>NW_008794621.1:149250-159055 GCF_000699145.1 Aptenodytes forsteri | reverse complement strand
CTGCTCCAGCATGGGGTCCTCCACAGGCTGCAGGTGGATATCTGCTCCACCATTAACCTCCATGGGCTGCAGGGGGACAGCCTGCCTCACCATGGTCTTCACCACGGGCTGCAGGGGAATCTCTGCTCCGGCGCCTGGAGCGCCTCCTCCCCCTCCTTCTTCACTGACCTTGGTGTCTGCAGAGTTGTTTCTCTCCCATATTCTCACTTCCCTCTCTCTGCTGCAGTTGCTGTTGCACTGGGTTTTTTTCGCTCTTCTTAAATATGTTATCACAGAGGCATTACCACTGTTGCTGATGGGCTCAGCCTTGGCCAGCGGTGGGTCTGTCTTGGAGCCAGCTGGCATTGGCTCTATCGGACACCGGGGAAGCTTCTAGCAGCTTCGCACAGAAGCCACGCCTGTATCCCCCCCACTACCAAAACCTTGCCACGCAAACCCAATACAGCAATGTATTTCTGCCCTGAAGACATCTCTGGCATAAATGATACAACCTACATAGCTGATTCTTGGTTACCAGATACCTACAGACTGTAATTCACACAAAACAGAAGAAAGCATAATGCTTGATGAAAATAATTCATCTTTTCAATTTAAATTATTGATATTTTGGTTCAGCAAGATGAAGCCAATTTAATCACTGCTTTTTGGAACACTAGGATGTCTATAAGTTTAGAAAGAACTTGAGATCTAGATCTTCAAATTTGTCTGAAATTATGCATCTGCAAGCATTCTAGGCTGAAATGCAATTCCTTTGGAAACAACGGGGATAATTGCAGTCATCAGGAGAGCGACAAACGTTACAAACATTCTCCATGGCACCCTTTGAGTCACTTTCTTTCAATAATTGTTACCATTTGCATTAAGAACCAATTATAAGCTTTAGCTTGGAATTTTTACTGATCATCCCTAGGAATACCACTGTCCTCTGGTCGTTGCTCATCCTCACACAATCCCTGCCCAAATGAAACTGGTATTTTATCCAGCAGGAGTAAATGTTCTATTTGTGTGAAAGCTTTGTGCAGTTACTGTGCAGGAAGTATGTTTTACTTTTTTACTGTACAGGTCTGCTTGAGCACATATATGTGACACTGCATAACATAATAAAAGCACTTGTACAGATTTTCAGTACTATAACAATTATGTGCAGACAAGCTGAGGTTTGTAAATTCAATGAGATGGAAATTTGCATATACCTAAGACAAAAATGTAGGGCATATTTATTGCGCTGGTGAACAAATTCTGAAGAGTTATAACAATGACAAAACCCATAGTGTTGGCATAGATAACCAATTTTTCTGCCAATCTTATAGCAGGAAAAAAATCCACCCAAAGCCCATGTTGAGAAATATTGCAGGGAGGTGATTAACAAGATAAAGGTAGGTTTTTGCTAATCTATATGTCATTGGTAAAATCACTGCAGGAATGAAGTGTTCGGGTTTAGAATCTGCACTTTAAATATTTTTAATAGATTTCTATATGTATCTGGTTTTGAAAACTGCAATTGTTCCTGCAGCTTCCCTGTCCAAGCAATTTTGCTTATGTGTGGTATTCTACTTATGAACAAGCTGTCCTTGTTGATAAATTCTACTGAAAATTTTGATGGAGTTCGGACGAAAAGAGTAAGCACGCCTGCTCTTTCTAGTATGAAACATATGAGTTTCTTGTCTCTACCAAGTGCTTCTCTTTTTGAATCTGTGCTGCTTCTATTTTGGGTTGTAAAACAGGAGTCATGATGGCTTAGACTTATAGGGTATATTATATATGCTTAATGCTTTGGAAGATCAGGGAAAAATCTTGTCTCTGTTAAAGTCAGTGGAAATAGGGTTGGATTTCACCCTTGCTCATTATTACTCAAATTACCTATCTACAGACCAGGGTCCTAGTAATTGTAACCTTCTATCAGAAATTGCAGAGAAAGATTTGATTGATTGCACGCATTTCCTAGTATTTGAATATTTTAATCTTCCTATAGCAGTGCTGCTTTGAAGAGTGGTGGGGTTTTTTTAGAAGAAGGAAAAAATCATTACCTCAATCTAGAACTCAAATACTCAGTAGCCACAGATAAACCAAAGATACCTTTAGCGAGCGAGCACATCAGCCCATCTGCATCCTGATGCTCAGCCACTGAAATATTTTCTGAAACACTACTGGCTAGGTCTGTACTAGGTACTGTGTTTTCCTTATCTTTACCTTTGTGGGATACAAAAGATTAAAATCTTTTGATTAGAAGATAAAAATGGAGAACATCAATGACAAAAAATTAAACTAGAAAAATTATTTACCTAACAGGAAACAGAACAGGGAAAATGTTTATTGTCTGGATAGATGATCATTTCTTAGCTTTTAATATTCCTGCTGGAAACAGACTATTTTCTTGTTTCTTAGAGGAAAATCTAAAATTAGACAAATAAAGAAATTCACTGGAATTAAAATTGTGCTATCATATGTTAAGGCTAGAGACAGGCCAGATGTTGTCCCTTCTCTGATACTGAGTCATGGGCTGATTTTGTTTAGGTACCTTCAAGATACTTTCTTTCAGGATACTTTCTTTCATATTGAGAGGTTAAAGGCTACCATAAAAGTCAATGCTTTCTTATTATAACACCTGCTCCTCTTACTTTTTTGTGATATATATTCAGTTTGAAGGAGAAAATGACAAACTGATGTCAGTTGACCATATCCTTTATTTTCTTACCAGATCCTCATAACTGTCCCATTCTGTCCTCTAAGCGATGAAGTCAGACATAGAAATATCGGCAATATGTTCAGAAACACAAGTATGTCTTTTATTATAGAGCCTATCTAGAACATATAAACTGTATTATTTTTAGCAATTACAACAATTTTTGCCCCCAGCTAGATGCACTCATTTATCCCATTAGAGATGATAGAGACAAATGAGCATTGGGACAGAATTTGCCCTCAATTTTTTTGTTTCCACTTTCCTTTTTATCTCCTTTTCCATTGCCCTGTATATTCTGTGTTCATTTCACCTTTGCATCTTTGCAAACAGAGTACAAATGAGGTGTAACACATTAACATATCTGATCAGTGGTATTAAATATACGCTCACGTATAAATGACTACGTAGGAAGAAATGTAACAGAGAATAAGTCCTCTTGTTTTTGTGAAAGTTTGATTCAGGCTTAAAGTTTATTGCAGTGAGCCAGGAAGGTGAGAAATCAATAAGAACACAATGCTATTAACTCCAGCAAGAAGATCAGGGGTGCAGCAAAAGCACAAGTTTTTGCTGGTTTCCCATGACAGATCTGCCAGCCCCATCATGGCATTATCCTTCCTGACTTTTGTGTGATAACAGTTTATTTTTTATTGAAAGGCAGACAATATATCTATGGTACTCAGAAAGGAAAAGAACTTTAAAACACTCTGCACAAATAAGCAGAAATGCTGCCATATGAGAAAATTCTCCATTTTCTCCATCTGCTCTAAAACAATGAGATTAGCGTGAGTTATAATTTCCTGGAACAGGGTCTGTAGTCTGTATGCAGAATTCTGGTATCATCAACACAGTCCATTCGGAAAGCTTAATTAGAAGAATTGTTGTTTTCTGTCTTGGTCTCTCTTCTCCTATCCTGGTAACATGTTACATTTTGTGGGGAGGAAGAAGACGAAAGTATTGAAGATAGTGTATGGTAAAACACTAAATATCCTCATTTTGAGACTCTAAAATCTAGTCAAAATACTTAAAAAACCTGCTAGGTTTTGGAATATAGTGAATAAACCATATTCCTGAAGTGCTGCTTTGGCCTACAATGTGTGTTTTGTTGATTTGAGCACAGTTCACTATTCAGGCAAACATCACAAACAGCAAAACATTTCTTTCCCTCGCATCGGGCCACACCAGTGACAGAATGGACTTGCAGAAAAACAAAATATCTAATTTCCTTGTTAGGTAGGTTTGTACATGCACCCCAAAAACAGAGAAGAGGGTTAGGGCTATGTACGGGGAATAACCTGTACAATTTTCTTATACTTGAATATTCAATCTCTTTTGCTAGCTGAAAAAAATTCCTCTACCAGTGGGAGTTTATTTTATAACTTTACATATAGTAAATCACACACTTTAGCAGCCTCTAGAATTGGATGGATTTGGAAATGTCAACAAGATCTATTAAAAGAAGATAATTGTAAAAGAAAGAGTTTTCATAATAAAATTAGGAACATTAGATTTCCTTAATGTTCCTTTCCTTTCTTCCTCTTTGTCTACAGGACCTCACTCTATCTGTCTTGGTGCCACAAGGACACAATCGTTCTTAAGAAGAGCCAGTTTAGACACCTGATATTTCATATCAAGACAATCCTATGCTCTTGCTAGCGTTCAGAACAGAGTTACCCTAAGATGTAGCCTTTTTATGATAACTTTATAGTTCATGAAGTTTTCTGCCCTCAGCTCCCTCTTCTGACCCTCTCTTGTGAAAATAACCCATGTAAAATACTATGTGCACACCCACTTCTCAGAGCCTCTGGCAGAATTCCAGTCTAAATTCACCATCACCTTCTGACGTAACCCCCAGGTTGCCTTGATTTATGAAAGCCATAGCTCTTCTGATTTGTTTCACAGGTGACAATTTACAGAGGCTCCCCATGACTAGACTGAACAAAGAACAAAGGTCTAGGAGGCAGAGTAACCCAGGTAGTTGATATTGTGGAGCAGACACTCACCTATGTGTGGCTGAGGATTTGCACCTCAGTCAGGGTGATGCCAAAGGGCAGTACTGGTCAGAAGCGGAAGCAGTTGGAAACATGAACATGAGAATGACCAGAAGTATCCTTTGAGATGTATGATAACTCATGTTCCCTGCAACCTTTTGGACAACTTTTCCACTGAAATATCCTATCCCTCACTTTTAAATCATTCTCCCTATTTTCAGGCGTGGAGTAATTTAAGAAGTGACCTGCATATTACATAGCTTCACAAATGATTCATGGAAGAGGTGCGTGAACAGGAGGTGGGGTAGGACCTGCTATACTTCAGAGGGTCAATCACTGAGCAATATTGTGGGGCTGGATACATCTAAGTTACAGTTAAAATAACCACACCGACACATTGGCAAGGAAAAGACATGCCATTACTACCTGCAGAAACAAAGCTGTACTACAGGAATATCTTATTTCAAAGACAAAAAAAAAAAAAAACCAACAAAAAACAAACCTCAAAAAAACCCCAGTGGTTTTGGAAATAACACTTTTTCTGTTGTTTACCTCAGTTGTATACTGGAATATCATATCACATCTCTGTCATAGGATCTGGTTTGAAAAACTAACTATTTGAAAAGAAAGGCCAGAAAACCCTAGCCCAAATTCAAGGTATTGAGGTTTATCATTTGACTGGTATGCAAAGGCAACCTTCATCTGAAGGACAAGACTTTCTGTTTCATTATCAAAGTTACTTTTCTATCTCGTAGTGAATCTCACCACTGTTTTTTCTGGTTTCCTCTCTCCCGCAAAAAATGTGCAGCTGCTTTCTAGACTGTTGAATTGCGTATGCAACTATACTGAATGATGATGATATGTGGGTGAGATGAGTGAGGTCCTTTGACATTTTCATGCAAGCATTTATATAAATGAATCCTACATTTAACTTGGCTTTCAAGGGTGGTGTTTGCACTTTTAAAAGTGGATAAAGCATGAAAAATGATAAAGCTGTTTGGAAATATTTAACTGGATGTCTACAGAGAGGGGAGTGATTAAAAAAAAAGCAATAGGAAAGATTAAATCACCAATTTTGACAAACTTCCCATGTAGACTTTTTTTTAAAAAATCTCTGCTATAAAAGTATCACATTTTCAAATGAAAAAGTTCACTTTTCTGTTGGAATAGCTTCATCTGTTTTCTAATAAAATATATGAAGATCTTAATGAAAATAGAATGTTTTCAAATTATAAAAAGAATGTGCCTATTTTTTTAATACCTCTTATGAACATATTTAGTTCATGATAACTGTTTTGATAAAACTTGGAATCTATACTTGAAACAATAATGTACTTAACATATTTAATTTTTTTCTGAGAAATTATTTCCTACCTGTGCCAATCTTCCACAAAATGTGGCAATAAATTGCACTGCTTCCCAAAACGAGACACTAAGTGGCTCCCTTGAAAGATAGATAGTTCATTGTTGATAGGACAAGACAACAGGAACTTTACTAAAATAAAACATAATGACAATAAGCAGAAAGTCTTCTATTCTGCAGCCTCTTCTCATAATCCTTTATTCACCTTTCCCCTTCTCTGCAGTAGGTGAGTGCTAACAGGACCATGTAATCTGTCCTTTGAGCTCATCTGAATTATCTTCTAAAATTCACTGCGCTTCAGGGCTTACCTATATTTTGCAACACTGTCTGCATTACAGGAGAGAAAAGTCTTTTAAGGAAAGATAGTAACTACACAGTTTTGCTCTGAATAAGGAGCAGAGAGGAGCCACATTAGCCCCGGAGCATTCCAGGGAATTACCTGTGATTCATAAAAACCTAAGTCTGTTTTTCCTTCTTGTGGTCTAGTAGGGAATAATTTTCAACAGCTTATTTATCAGGAAAATATTTTATTTTTTTCCCTTTATTGCATTTTAACTGTGCCAACTGCCACAGTGGGGAAACAAATTTCTGTCCTTTTAGACTTTGCTGACTGTGCTTCACCAGCCTTTTTTTCTTTCCTTTTTTTTTCTATTATGCTTCTTTCTGAATAACTACAGAATTATCCATGTAATGAGTATGAGCCTCAGTGAACTAACGTATGCTTTAGTTGAATATGTAGAGATGCCAAGCAGCAGAAGCAACTCCTTCTCAGATCGTATATGACCTCTTCCTTAATTACTCTGTCTTCAATTTTACAGTTCCTCATAAAGCCCATGTGACAGAAAGCAGAAAACAACATATAAATCAGTGTGCTCCTGCCCCAGATACCTGTGTTCAGCATGAGAGAAGTCCTTTTGTTCCTTCAGCTTTGTTTATTTTTATTGCTGCTTCTTCCACATAGGCATTGTAGGTAGAGGGGGGCATGGGAAATTATTCCATTTTAAATTCTAGCAGAACAAAGCAGCTCCATTCTCTCCGATAAATGATGCAGCCTGATGATACAGAATTGTTGCTACATCTTGGCCTCCTTTTCCGGAAGTGTTTTTCTTTTTAACTCCAGCAGTGGTCAGATGGAAAATACCCACACACATTTCACGTGCCAAACTCTGGAACCCAAATCTGACTCCTGGCAGCTCCCTTCGGGTCCCCGCCGTGCTCACGTTCCTGGCTGCGCTGAGGGGCAGTGTTTTGGCGTAAGAACCGGGAAATGAGAAGTCAGAGCATGCCGAAGGATGCAGGCGCCTGAGGCTGCAGTGAGTCCAGAAGCCAGTTTGCCCATGTCATGGGTGGGTGGGCAGGGCCCTGCATTGCCAGGCACTTCTTCTCGGCGGAAAGTCTGTATGGTCTTGAGCAAACTGGCATCTCCCTAACAAGAAGTCAGCCCTGCACCTGTGGACAGAAATGTCTAAAATTCCCTGCTGTTCCCTAGGAACCCAGTGGAGAGAGGGTCAAAGTGTTAGTTTTATGTGGGCTGCTGTACCTCTAGAGAGGGTAAAGGATATAATTCTTGTGCCAGTCTTATGGGCAACTTAAGCACCAGCTTTAAGGGATTGTTTTGTCCCTTGCAGGGTGAGGAATGTAAAGCTAGGCATATTTGCACCTACATTTGGTATCTAAATTCAGTAACCGGAATAAATATATGTAGTTATGAACCACTTGGCTGCAATATGAACATAAAATTGTACAAAGAGAATCTTGATCCCCGTCCTCTGTAGCCCCGCTGAGCCCACTGGTGGGTCAGGGCAGGACTTTGCTTCCGGAACACAGACTCTTCAGGACAGCAGCTAGAACAGGAGTCTCAAATCCCAGCTGAGGGGTTTGGATCCTGTCACAATTAATAGTAATCTCAGAATTTTTTTTTTCAGTAACTTCTTTTAATCCCTTAATTTCGTGATATGATAAAAGACTTAAATGACTTTGGGACAGCTTTTTTTGCACACTCAAATATTCTTGTATCTGAGGTTAACCGGCTCAGTGTTCTCAGGAATGTTCACATATGCTGCATACACTATTTTACTGGAATCAGTGATTTTTAATAATTATTAATTTATATTATTTACTTATGATTATTTAAGAATTATCAGTGCTTCTAAGTTTTATGAAGATTTTTAACTAATTTGCAGAGCAGTTAAATCACAGATCACTAGCACTAGGAAAAACTAATTTACTTAAATCAGCTCGTACCAGGATGTTTGTTATGGCATGAGGTAAGGCTGATAACCTTCTTTTAATGTCAGAATTGTAATTATTACTTGCCAGTTGTGTCAGAACCTAGTGCTTTTTATTGTAGGTTTTTTTTTTCCCCTAAAACTTTTTTTTAATCTTATTTATCAGATATATTTGCAAAGTAACATGGCAGCTAAAGGACCATTTCAACATTGAGCTGCATAAAGCAGAGATATTTATGCCTCTCATGGAGCAGGGAGATAATAGACCCTATCTGTAGAGTGAGACTGAACATGGAATATTGCACTGAGAGCTTTAGGCACCTCATTTCCTGAAAAATGTAGACAAACTGGACGGAGTTCAGAGAAGAGCAACAGATGATAATCATGAAGATGGAGGGATTGCCATATAAGGAAAGATTAAAAGAGACTCAGCACTCAGCTGTAACAAACAATAAAAAACTTCAGAAGATAAATGCTCCAAATATTATATACAAATATAACCCACATATATATATAACTACTATAACATTCAAAGTATTTTCCATTTAGTTTACCAATGGCAAAATAAAATGTGTTTTTCTGCAGACTGGAAGTTAGACAGCAGGTAATTCAGGAATTACAGTGGGTGTCGGAGTAAACTCCAGCAGGAAGAAAAGACTTCTTTCCTCCACCATTCCATGTTAGTTAACTTGTGAGGAACTATTACAGTGGTTCAGTAATTCATTCCCCAAATATCCTAGAACTTCATGTAAGCTCCACTCATGCAAGCTACGATATGGATGTAGGCATAGCATTAATATTTCCCTTAGTAATTCAGCATCCCAGTTCCCAGTATCTGTTTAGAGCTCGTACATGGAAAAAGGATATCATGCTGGCTTCTTGAATAAACACTCTTGTATTAGGTTTGCGTGGCAAGGTTTTGGTAGCAGAGGGGATACAGAGGTGGCTTCTGTGAGAAGCTGCTAGAAGCTTCCCCGGTGTCCGATAGAGCCAATGCCAGCTGGCTCCCAGATGGACCCACCGCTGGCCAAGGCTGACCCCATCAGCAACAGTGGTAATGCCTCTGTGATAACATATTTAAGAAGAGCGAAAAAAACCCAGTGCAACAGCAACTGCAGCAGAGAGAGGGAAGTGAGAATATGGGAGAGAAACAACTCTGCAGACACCAAGGTCAGTGAAGAAGGAGGGGGAGGAGGTGCTCCAGGCGCCGGAGCAGAGATTCCCCTGCAGCCCGTGGTGAAGACCATGGTGAGGCAGGCTGTCCCCCTGCAGCCCATGGAGGTTAATGGTGGAGCAGATATCCACCTGCAGCCCGTGGAGGACCCTATGCTGGAGCAGGTGGATGCCCTCGAAGGAGGCTGTGACCCCGTGGGAGGCCTGCACTGGGCAGGCTCCTGGCGGGACCTGTGGCTCCATGGAGAGAGAGGAGCCCACGCTGGAGCAGGTTTGCTGGCAGGAACTGTGACCCCGTGGGGGACCCACGCTGGAGCAGTCTGTTCCTGAAGGACTGCACCCCGTGGAAAGGACCCACGCTGGAGCAGTT
>NW_008794621.1:129421-149119 GCF_000699145.1 Aptenodytes forsteri | reverse complement strand
GGGAAGAAGGGAAGGGTGGGGGGAAGGTGTTTTAAGGTTTGGTTTTATTTCTCATTACCCTGCTCTGATTTTGACTGGCAATAAATTAAATTAATTTTCCCGAGTGATCTCTCCCTGTCCTTATCTTGACCCACGAGCCTTTCGGTATATTTTCTCTCCCCTGTCCAGCTGAGGAGGGGGAGTGATAGAGAGGCTTTGGGGGCAACTGGCATCCAGCCAGAGTCAACCCACCATGACTCTGCTTCTGCCTTAACATCAAGTTTAAATCAACCTGGAAGTGAAATCTTGAGTTAAGCCTAGCAAAGCTCTATGCTTTTACACAACAGCTGAGGGGACAGGAGTGGTGAAGGTTTAAATTTGCTTTCTTACCTCTTTTGAAGAGGCTAGTCCAGTCTTGGTACCTTTGCAGCCATTGGCATCGGCTATGAACAGACTCAGACTTCTTAGGCAGGACAGTTATGTGGGAATTCAGCAAGGTGTGAATTTGAAGCAAAATATATCCAAAATGAACTCCACCTGTACACATTTTTATTCTTCTTTTGGTGTGTTTTTCCCTAATCTGTTTAAACACATTTCCACTCTCTTCTGACATATGAGACAAATGGGAAAACAAAGTGCTATCTTGCATTGAGTGTCCACACCCAAGCTCACTGCAATATGGACCTTATGTAAATAAGCCCTGAGTTTAGGGGAAAGCATAGTCTATTTAAAGGCTTTGAGTTTGAACTGATTGTTTTTTCCAGGTCTCAATCCTAGCATGTGAGAGGCCTGGAGGCCATAACTGATACAAGTCCCTCATTTGCAGATTTATGCTCTGTGGCATAAATCAGAATATTTTATTGAATTTCATGAAAAGACACTGATTTTGCATTGGCTGAGGGTTTGATTTCTGCTGAACTTGAGTGTTCCTAATGAGAAATGTGTTGGGGAAGTGACTCATGAGAATTATCTAGTGGGAATGAAGCTGGTCACTGCACCTTTAAAGCAGAAATGATGGTGACACATGCCACAAGTTCTGTGATGCAGATAAGCAAGTAGGGGAGACTCAAATGAGACAGCAAATCACTTACATCCTAAACTGGGTACTGAAAGTAGGGTTCCAGTGGTGAAAGGGGAATTACATGTCAAAGTCAGTGTCCTGTGCTCTGTGCTGTAGCTACGTTGTCACTTTAAATGCAGACATCTGATTAAAACTGTACTGTCAAAACAGTAGCTGAAGGTAGGTAATTGAACTGAAAAATGCAGAATGTTGGTTGCAGGTTTGTTTGTTTCTTAAGGATTGGAAAAAAAATGGTGTGAAGGAAATAGAGCGCTAAAATTTTAGATGTCCACTGGGGACACTATTACTTGGCAGTTGATATGTTGCTCATCTCCTAGAAATAATTATGTATTCAGGCCCCCTCAGTTAAATTGGCACATTAAGATTTCTGACTTAGTGTCATAACTGTAAAGCAGAAATCCTGCAAGCCGGTGGCAGGGCTGCCTTTGGGGCTCTGCCCAAATGAAATCTTTGCAAGTACAATCCCGGGACCAGATCTGTTGCCAGTGTCACTTAGCATAGCACTTCCACAGTCAGCAGGGCTATGCTGGTTTGCACCTGTGGAAGACCTGGCCTCAAAGAGATACTTTCTCACCATTTAGGTCAAAAGTAATCCTGTTCAAAGACACAGGAGAGGACACTGGCTGCTGTGCTGGTGTGGGAATGTGTGTCACTCTCCAGCTGTGGCCTCTTCAGATGCAATGTTCCTTGCAGGGACTCTTGGAGAAGAGCTGGAGAAAAGAGAGTAGGACAGCTTGAACAGAGGCCTCTGGGCAGGCTGAGAAGCTGTCTCACTGATCACAGCCTGTGTTTCTGGCACTCAGTTAGAGACACAGTTAATCAGATGCAGCAGGGAGATGATGCAGAGACTAGCGCTCCCATTTGACTGAGGGAGTGGGAAACAGTGAAGCTTTGCCATTATGTATTCATCCCCCAGCCACTGAAGTGAGAGCAGGGCAAGAGGCTTACGCTGAACGGCTTGTGGTGGAAGAGCTCTTTCATAGAATCATAGAATCATTAAGGTTGGAAGAGACCTCGAAGATCATCGAGTCCAACCGTCAACCGTTACATTAGTAACTAGAGCCATTGTGACCTGGAATTAACTTACCTCAATTGCACTAGTGTATTGCTCAAGTCTACTGTCAATCTTTGAGACAACTGCTGTCGTGTGGGTGGGTTTCATACCACTGTAGGAAGTAGAAAAAAAGAGAGAGAGAAATTTTTATTCCCTCCAATTAAACACTGCTCTTTTGACTGAACCTACTGTTTTATTGAGCGGATATCCTACCTCTTCTGAGCGGATTTGTTCAAAAATTCTGCTCGCTCCTCTATCTAGAAAAGAGAGAAACAAGAGCTATAAGTTTAAAGTTAATGAAAAGGCAGCCTGTACAAGGCCAGGCTAAAATGTCATTTTAAATGTCAAAAGGTCAATCTGAAAGAGATGCATTCCAACAGAAATCACCACAGACAGACACACACAGAGGTTTTATAGTTAGGAACCTATTATGCTACAGATTCATAAGGGTGGATATATTTTCTGCATTAATGTTTGCATCCTGCATATTTCTTCAGTGCCTCATTTATAACAAGAGGATAAACCACCAATACAGAAAGGAGAAAAGGGAAGAAGTTTACCTTATGAAAGGGGTTGATATTCACAAAATCTATGTCAAATTTCCTCATATCTCCCGCATAAGAGCAAGTATGTATCTCTTGAGACAGACAGCAAATTTAATAAAGTTTTTCTGAGTTGAGACATCAGACTAGGCCAGGTTTGAAGCTCAGCCACATACCCTATCTCATGCATGTTTTTGCGGGACACTGACAATTTAATTTGAGCTCCAAAAAACCAATCAGACTGTACTCTGCTCATGTTCAGCAGGGTCATTGCTAAGTCAATATCTATCAGCTGTTATTATACAAATGGGTATCTTACATTTCATCATTATTCTCTACTCTGTGTGTAAGGAAATATTGTAATGTTTCCAGAGAAAAAGAATCATGAAGGTCTCATAAGACTTATGCCAAACATCTCGATAATTTGAAAACAAGAAGACTCCATCCCTGAATAAAGTTTTAAAACATTTCACGATTGGGGGGGGGTGGGGGTCTATCTGCATTCTGGGTCAAGAAATAATTTAATCAACTTCCTCATGTCTCTTCCACATTACATTGTTCTACTTCTTGTCCCAGGCTCTACAGTTTCACTTAAGAGTAAAATATACACAAGCAGATCCAGGGGACAGAAATGACTATTAATCAGCCTGGCTGGATTCCTGTGGGTTCCCTGGTCTCAGTATGGGTTGTCCATTTTCCAGTTACTTTAACAGTGACTGCTGTGGCATTCATGCCTTCAAAATAAGGCAAGACAGCCATTCCTTTAAATGGTTCTCCTCGGTGCCCTTAGCATCCAGGCTGCACCAGAATACTAAATTCCACAGCAATCCCATCAAAGGGCACGCATGTTTTATTTCTCAAGCCCATACAAGCAAAAGCTCAGGCAGTTCACTTCAGTGCAGAATTTGCCAAACAAGCTCACTGGAGGAACTCCAGTGCATCAATCCAGCTCAGAGGCACCTCTAAAAAATATATACAATTTACAGAATAATTTACATTAACAGTTTCAGTTGCCAATATATGCGTCCTGAGTGGAAATACGGGCTTTGCTCGGATACGTACCAACTGTTTCAACGCACTGGTGTCACAAGGTGGCAGCAATACACCAGGCAGGAGCTAAAGAGCCATGCACACCCATAGGGGTCCGGAGCTGAGGCTCTTCCTCTGCCAGCCTTAACAGTTTACGACTTAGTTTCACCCAGAGGAAATACAGTCGGCATTGCCATAAAACGAGCAAATAAATTGTTTGGTTAAAAGTGACTAAACAGATCTACGATGGTAACTTAAAATATGTCACCTCTCCTCGATTATGGTACAGCAGGAAAAGTTTCCCACAACGCTGATTTTTGGGTGATAACCAGTAATGCATCAAAATGATGAGTCATACCAACAAGAGACGCTGGTTTCTCCCATGCTCTGCATCCCCCCTCCTTACTTCACCAAGAAGCGAGAATTCTATCATTTCATGGTCGCTAAGCCCAAGACGGCCTCCGACCACCACATCTCCCACCAGCCCTTCACTGTAAACAGCAGGTCGAGTGAGGCACCTCCCCTGGTAGGCTCACTTAGCAGCTGTGTCAGGAAGTTGTCTTCCACACACTCCAGGAACCTCCTAGACTGCTTCCTCTCTGCCATGTTGTATTTCCAGCAGACATCCGGGAAGTTGAAGTCCCCCACGAGAACAAGGGCTAGCGATTGAGAGACTTCTGCCAGCCGCTTATAGAACGCTTCATCTGCCCCTTCATCCTGGTTGGGTGGTCTATAACAGACTCCCAGCAGGATAGCTGCCTCGTTGGCCTTCCCCCTCATCCTTACCCATAAACACTCAACCGTACCATCATCATCATGTCCTGAAACAACAAGAAGGTACAGAAAAACCACCCTGCAGAGCAGTAGCTTTGAGGGCCCTGAGGCAGGTTCTGCCAAGTCCCAGTATCAACAGCCTGCTGCCTCCTCCTCCCCTGGCCTCATGCAGCCATGGAGGCAGACCCTCCTCCTAGAAGCTGCCACCGCAGGAGAGGAATGTGGGACTGCGACTCCAAGCTGGGAAATGCAAGGCATGTATGTATGTCCAAGGCATTTTGCAGCAGCCAGCCATATTTTTGTGCTGTCAGCCAAGGAAAAGGAACTCAGTTTGAGGAAGGAGTAGGAGTAATGAAGAACCAGGTGGTTAGGGGCAGGAGGTAGGAAGAAGTTAGTTTCACTGTAGAAAACACAGCTGGAATGCTGCATGCATTCGTAATCACTCATATCACATAAAGATGTTCTTGAGAAGAAAAAGAGCCAAGAAGGTCTATGATAAGATAAAAGAGGAATAACGAATCTGTCTCATTGTCCTGGTTTCGGCTGGGATAGAGTTAGTTTTCTTCCTAGTAGCTGGCATAGTGCTGTGTTTTGGATTTAGGATGAGAATAATGATAACACACCGATGTTTTAGTTGTTGCTAGGTAGCTTACACTAGAGTCAAGGACTTTTTAGTTTCCCATGCTCTACTGACTGAGAAGGCTGGAGGTGCACAAGAAGCTGGGAGGGGGCACAGCCAGGACAGCTGACCCAAACTGGCCAAAGGGATATTCCATACCATGTGATGTCATGCTCAGTACATAAACTGGGGGAAAGCTGGCTGGGGGGGCCGCAGTTTGGAGACTGGGCATCAGTCGGTGGGTGGTGAGCAACTGCATCGTGCAACACTTGCTTTGTATATTCTATTATTATTATTATTATTATTATTATTATTATTATTATTATTATTATTATTATTACCCTTGCTTTGTTTATTCTATCATTATTATTATTATTATTATTTAATTTCAATTATTAAACTGTTTTTATCTCAACCCATGAGTTTTCTCACTTTTACTCTTCCAATTCTCTCCCCCATCCCACTGGGGGTGGGAAGAATGAGCGAGCAGCTGTGTGGTGCTCAGTTGCTGGCTGAGGTTAAACCACGGCACTCATACAGGGCAGCTGGAAGACTTAGTCTTTTTTAGCCTGAAGGCTGGGAGGAGATATGGTATCTTTTTATAAGTGCATCAGAGAAGAAAACATCAAGGAAGGAGAAGGGCTAAGAATCTGTAAATTGGCTGGGAATTTAAACCTAACCAACAAAGCAGTAAGGTGCCTGCTGTGGGAATAATAAGGACAAAAAAACCTTTGCCTTGTCAAAAATGAGGTCAAATAGATATACAATGTGATGCACACTTTATTAGAGTTCTGGTCTTGAAAACAAAGGAGGCTGTGTAGCTTCTGGCTCATCGTTCCTTCAGAAAGGATCACTGAGAAAAGGTGAGAGGGAACAGACGTATGTTGTAGAGCACCATAGCATTTTCTATAAGACATCAAATAACACAAAACTTCTGAAAAATCTCTGGAGCTGGCACAACTAATGACATTGCAACCTTACATAGGTGACGTGTACCTCTGATGATAACCACAGAAGTTTTGCCTTTGTGAAAAGCATAGAATCAGTTATGTCCTATTCTGTAATTGGGGGGGAGGGGTGTATTTCAATTGTTTAATTCTTTCTTTGGTTATACAAGTGATTGCTGGTGGCGGAGATTAACATATCAAACCACCTGTGCCACAGTGCAGGTTTCTGAGTTGAATAGAAAACCAAGCGCACTGGAGCTTAGGAATCACAGAATACTATTTCCCTGGTGACTACATTTGCAGCAATAATTTGCATTGAGGAATTGTGCTCTGATCTGAAGAAGCTATGTTTATTCCAAGATTTGAGAACTTATGAAATATAGCATTGCAATAGATAGGAGACGTTTGTTTTCTTTTTAAATAATGTAAGGAGTATAATAGATGGAAGTTGAGAAAGGACAGCAAGTAGGGCTTCAGCTGTTTACTAGTGGCCTCGGGGCCTTAGGTTTTAAACGAGTTGTTTTGTGCTAACACCTTTTTGAGCACCGAGGGTTAGGTGCAGTTTCCGCGTAGTTCAGAGTAGCTCTATTGAGGTATGGTAGCTTACACCAGCTGAGCATATGGCCCACAATATTTCGGCATTCAGGGCAGGCATCTCGCACTCACAAGTTAAGGAATTTCTGTATAAAAATTCCATTAGTGCCTGCTCATCATACAAATCCTGCTAATGCCTCTCTATCCACCTGTGTATTTCTGATGAAGACTGGACTATGCTGGCAGAATAGCATGTAGCTGTTTCACGTCCTCAAAGTGGGTGAAATCCTCCAGTCTTTACTCCTTTTAGTTCAGTAAGGACTGCATCTCAGTAAACTGAAGGATTTGGACTAATTTGAATACATTTCTTTTCTCTCTAATTTCCTTCCATTCACTCCCACCGATCATTACACCAGGATCTCAGACTAGAATTTATTAAACACTATACACAAACGTTTTATAGTCCTTTCACTTTCCTGTATGTCTTGTAAATGTAAAGATCAGTGTTTTCCTTATTTTAGTAAAGAAAGATTCTATGCTTTATTCCTTCTTCCTTTTATATATGTCCTCAATATCAATCTTGGCGTTTTCGTCATCACTTCAGTATTCTTTCCTTCCAGTGACAAATTTTCACTCAGATATTTACTTCATATTCAGGACATTATAATTTCATTCACTCCCAGGAGATGCAGATCTCTCTTTCATTCTGCGGGTGACCCGGATGCTACATTTCCATTATCCCCTTTATTCTGTCTCTGTAAGTGTCCTGACACATCCCAGTGTATTTGTCAGCAATTTGCCAGCATATGCTTAGGTGGTCACTCTCACTAAAAGGCTTTTCTTGTCAATCTCAGAAATTCTTATGAAATCCTACCATGTAGGGGAGGATTTAAAACAGTAGAAAGAGAGGAAAGAGTGTGGCTTTCTTTTTCATGCATACTACAGGCTCTGCGGGGAGACAGCTCTTCATCTGCAGGACAAACACTAAAGATCCACTTTCACCTGACGAAAAGGTAACTCATGGCTATGCTGCCATCGGTGCCCCTTATCTCAGGTGCTGCAGCCGTAACCTACAATTATTTCCTTTTCTCTGCTTGCCACAGAAACACAGATGCACTTTTGCAGAGATGGGACTCAGTCATCACTACAGGAGGAAGGAGGATATCTTCTCGCAGGCTTTATCTGGGTTGCCAGAAGTATGGCACAGTAGTGGGAAGTAAAACTGATCTATCTTAGCAACATTTTATTAGTGCAGTTCCTACAGTGTCTTGCTGCAGAGGGAATAATATGCTTCATACATTAATAAAGTTGGAGATATTAAGAGCGCAGCATTTGTCATTTAGAGTGTCACTTGGCATTCTAAATACAGGAGGATATTGTGGTTATTGCAAGTAGTGGGGTGTTGGCTACAGAATTTTAATGGTGCCTATTGTAATGGAGAAAAAGCAGTGAGCCACTTTTTTCATGCATAAAACAAGTGGGGTGCCTGATAGTTTCCACATTAGACTCAGCTTTTGGGAAAAAAGATCTAGTGAAAAATGCTCATGCTGAAATACACAAAGTCCAAAATCTTCTACCTTACATTCAGCTGCTGTAACTTCTTCTAATGAGAATCTCTGAGGCATGAGAATATGTCGAGAGACTTCAATCTTGCACTTAAAAACATAGCCGAGAAAAGCTCCCTCAGAAAAATTCTGGAATGAATCTTAACTCTCAAACAAGGCAGTCTTTACATTTTTCAGTACAATGTTTGCAATAAATCAAACATTTTCATTTTAAAATTGTAATCAGCTAAATCGTGAAGGGAATTCATTTATAAGAAAGCCAAAGTATAAAAAATTATGTCTCCTAGCTCTCCAGCTTAATATCTTCAATAAGTCAGAAGTCCTTGTATGAATCCAGAAAAACAGAAAAGAATATATTTCTGTTAGCATTTTGCACAGGAGACATTTTTCCATGGGAGTACCTGCAAGGTGACTACCTCCTGTAGCTTCATGTCTCATTTATCTAGGCCTTGGAAATAAATTAGGAGAAATATGTTTTCTGCCACTCCATTTAAGTGGATAATGATTTTTGTTGTCTTAGCAAAATCCTTATATTTACCCATATGTAAAATGCTTAAAAGCGCTCTGTCAAACTTTCTGTTTTTGCTGAAGTGAGCTCTAAGCATACAGTAAGGAACCGCAGGTCAGAAGATGTACACAGAGTAAGTCGGAGGACAAAGATGGCAGGTTCAGTCTTATATCTACTGTGAATAACTGACATTTGTTACATGTCTTCAGATGACACCTCTTGTATCTCTATCGGTAGCTTGTTAGGGATCAACAGCAAGTTACATCTTCTGAGAATCTGCTTACTGCACATTTAGGATCCCTTAACTGAAAAGAAAGGGATTTTCAGTGGGCATCACGGACCTTGATACAGCTTTTCATTGAGACAGACTGTGCCCTGTTCCCTGTTTTTTTACAGAGAGCAGAAGCTATTGCAAATGGTGTGGGTCACAAGTTATGTTGGCCACCTCTATGTTTTTTAGTTAGTCAGTAAACCTATGTAATAATCAGATAGGAACACAACTCTATTTAAAAAAAATCAAGAAATTTTATTAGGGGAGGGCTGGCTGAACACTGGGGGTTTGCAAACATTTTGAGTTTAGAACAGAAACTAGTAATAGTTTTGAAAAAAGACCTCTGAAACTTACTCTCCAAAGTGTTGAGGAAATTTTGATGGGGACCTGACAGCCTCTACTCCTATCTATTTTAAATGCAGCTATTCCAGGCACAGGAGAGATTCTGTTTTTACAGCTATGTAAAATATGGCAGTTGCAGCCAGTATTAAACCTGCAGCCAATTTGTGTTGTGGTATCTTCTCTGAAGTATATATTGACAGCTGCAGAGTACTTATAGAAATGACAACATTCAAGAAATCTCGAAGAAGATGATGTGCAGAGTAATCAAAATGACTGACCTGACATTAGATCCAAAATCAAGATATCTCAACTTTTCTTAACTGGTTCTATCCATCTTAAATTGATGTATTTTAATATCAGACACTTGAGTTATAAACTTCATTTTAGTACTAGGCTCCATTTAAATAATCTCCTCTACTTTAGAAGACTCTTAAAGATATATGCATGTTTAAAGAAAGTTGTGATTGTGTTGAACTTCAGTTTAAACAAATCTCAGAAGACAAAACCCTGCTCAAAAAAGGGAAAAAAGAAAAAATAAAAAAAAATAAAAGAGAGAGAAGGAAAGGATAGATACGATTCCTATGTGACAATATCACTTTTTCTTTCCTTTCTTATAAAATCTGCTGAGCTGAACTATGGAAATGAAAAGTTAAGAATACCACCCTTGTGCCAGTACTCAAACAAATACAGGGCTTAGGTGATCTTGTGATTAGTTTGTTTAAGCCAAGTGGAGGCAAGAAAATTTACAAGCAAAATGCAAACATTTGACAACCAAAGTGGAGATCTGCTCAACTCAGTTCTTATTTTCTAGGGGGCAGAAGGTGTGGCTAAGAATAGAGAAGAATGGCTAAGAACGCATTTGGCATTCTAAGATATTGCAACACCTTTCTAGGATGATTGATGTTATTTATTGGACAAATAACAAATTGAATGAAAATACAATAATGTTAATTTCATGAAATAAAGCAATTTCATTTAGTTATTGGACCAAGGAGCGAAAGAATTACTCCGTATAATAGGAATACCTGTAGGTATATCATCTAACTTGTAGGAGATTCTAAAATTAAATCTTTACCCTAAATCAGACAAATTAGAAACCTGAACTTTTGTTTCTGATATTTAATATAGTATACAGATGGCTCTGGAGGGCAGAAAGCAAAATCTGTCTCAGACATTTTCTCAAAAAAGGATAAACCAGTACATTCTACACTGGATCTCAGAGTACCTTATAATCCTCCTCATCATCTTTCACTAATTGGTACTGGGTTTCAGCCAATTCTACCTTTCATAGTAACTGGCAAACAGCCCATTGTAATTGAACAGCCTTGAATTTTATTAACGACACAGTCACCACTTTATTCACATGTCCCCAAGTTTCTCCATACCCATATGGTCCCTCTCCCCCGCCCATGGCTAGCTTACCTCTTCAGACAAGATGAACAAAACATCAATAGCAAATTAATTAAGTTATTTACTTTTACTATTATTTACATCAGATGTGAACAGGCTCCAGATTTCATTAAGGAGAAGAGCAATTTCATGGTATTCTGCTTGGATACCTTCAACAGGCTTAAAGAACTGCACAAACAGCTATCACTTTGATAACTGTAATGATTTCAAGTCTACCGAAACAAATACAGATTTGTGATTTTCTAACCAATATATTTATTCCATGATGAACAATCTAATATGAACATCTGATTACAGGGCACTCTCTGTTCATTGTCAATTGCGTAGTCCTTGAAATAGTAGTACTATGGTGAAATAAACTCCTTCCACTGGAGTGAAATGCTGCCTTTGTGCATCTTTGATCCTGATTCAAAATGTGATGCTCATACTATTTATATTACTACCATAAGACTGGAACAAAGATGGGTGAATATTGCAGAAGAATATTCACAAAAAATGCATTCCTACAAAAATAATAATAAACACCCCCCCCAAATCACTTTGATGATATTAGGGACCTTTTTAATATATATATCTTCTGGGAACAGCTGTTTGCAAAAATGATGTGGAAAGCAAAGTTGTTATACGTACTCACTGGTGTAGGCTCCCCCATACAAATTGGTTAATGTGTAACTCACGTCACAACTTTAGAATATGTTTAAATCCATTTCTTCTCAATGATTACGTGTGACTGCATGCTTTACTTTATATAATGCAACAGGGCTAATCACAAATGGAAAGTTACACAAATGCTTAGGAGCTTTGCTGAATCGGGTGCAAGACATTAATGTTACACAGGGTTAAGCCAAAATTGTGGAAGATTCCTCCTCCCTAGCTAAAAGGGTCCTATAACTCAAGCCAGTAAGTAACACTTTGAACTACAGTACATTTATTGAATCAATGTTCAGATAAATTTGACTGGTGTTTCTTTTCAAATATTGCAGAAGAAGAAAGTCAGTGCTCTTATAGTATTAATACATCATTACAGATAGCTTAAAAATTATGTGAAAACTTACACAGAACTGAGGGTATAACTCATCCCACTCTGATAGTGGGGGAACTGTCCTTTAACACAGAGATTATAGCCTTAAAGAAAAATGCAACAGAACATGCAATGGTATTAGTGGAAGGTACATTTTTCCATGGCATCCTGAAAGAACAATAATTAGCAATCAATAGGCACATGCCATACGTTTGGTAAAAAGGGTTCAAATAAAGAAAATGGTGCTTGAAATGGTCTTCTAAACTCGACAAAAATATAACCCTTTAAATGACAACAAAGACATCTCAACCTTGTATTAACAAATATATTTGTCTGCTTGTCTTTCCACTACTGACCTCTTGTACTGAATAGTTACAGAGCAGTAATATGAACCAAAAATTTGTTGGCAGCATTCAGAAGAGTTTCGGTTCCACGGTACATGTGCAGTGTGAATTGAACAATGCAGATTAATATAAACCAATTTAAGAATTTACAGACAATGAATATGTGCCAAATGATGCAAAAATCTATTTTACTTAATGGAAAGAAGTAATGAAAAAATACTGCTTTCATGATGTCTTTTGAAAATTTCTAATGCATTATTTCTTTTCGTGTTATTTGAATAACATTTTTTTCTTTAATTCAGGAAGCTAAAGGATGCCCACAGACTGTGTATGAGCAAAAAGCCACATGTCTGGTATGGGAATAGATACAAAATAGTGTCTTGCTCAGCATGTCTGACTTGTTTGTGTTTGAATATGACTTTTCCATAAGGGTGGACTGAGTGGTCAGGGAAAACTTAGAATCTATTATTTATTCTGGCATAGGAACTGGGAAATGCACGTAGGGCTAAGTCTACGCAAGAACTTTGCAATCTCCTACCTCAGCTTTACCCTCAGAGAATTTACCCTTAAGGTAGAATATCTCACACCTATGACCCTCAGTCCAGAGTCGAATGAAAGCTTAGCAAAGGCTTTGGGGAGTCCCATTTTCAGTTCAAGCATCTCCAGGGCCAGCCACACTGCATGGGCAGATCATGGTCCCATCGTACCTTTGACCTTCCTATCTCCGTTCACTTTTGGCACGTCTGGAGGTCTTCCCACCAGCACAGCTCTGAGGAGCATGGATCACTCCTGCAGAGGCTGTGAAGTGTCTGATATCGCCAGGTACAGGCTTTGCATCTGTCCTGCTCTGAACAAAGGCGTACCTTGTGAGGATTTCTCACAATGAGCAGCAGCACTGTCAAACTGCACCACTGTTGGACTCATTAGAAACACCTTAGAGAAGAACCGCCCAGCCTCAGGATCCTGCTGGAACAACCACAGCCAGCATCAGGGAACGAGCAGAGTAACAGTTATGGTCCCGACATACTCTCCCAGTCTCCATGACTTGCTGCTCAAAGAAGGCCTAAGTTAGGGGTGGTGTCTTTAGCTACATCAATACTTGTTAAGAGTTGTTGAGTCCACATGCCAGGTGACAGCACTTGTCCATAGAGTTGGGCTTTCTCTCCCTCCAGAGCAGGAGGGCAGCTTTCAAGCTGCTTGTCAGCAACACATCTTCTCCATGTCAGTTCTTGCACTATGCCCAGGCATTGCCTGGGGCAGTGCTAGTTTTCTTACTCCTAAGCTGTGTCGGGGACCAAGTTAAGAATTCAACAGTGCGGGCTGTCTCATGCTGGTACTCAAACCTGAGCTCCGTCTTTCTGTTTAGTTTACTACTGCAGACAAAGACATAGTGTTTAATAGCCCACAAATAGATTTATCTTCCTGGTATTTATCTAAATGCACTTTGAACACATGTAAATTTGTAGCTTCCAGAATTGATGGGATTTTTACAGCCAATTTCAGTGAGAAAAGAGTCAAACCAATGCCGAGTATCTTCAAATCCCACCATTCATCTTCTTAAAGTGTTAAAGAACTCAAGCTCTGTACTGCAGATTGTTTAGCAGGCCTTTCCTTATACATGTGAGAGAAATAAACAATACCTGATAATATTGTATTAGTTAATAACTCAGTACTCATATATATGGTAAACCAAATTTTAAAAAAATATAAGCCCAACTGTTGTTATGAAAAGGCTCTGTAAACATGTATAGAGTATGTTAATTTGTCACATGCCATCAGCAGATTGATATCTTATGGGAAAATGTTGAAATTCATACAGCACATGATATTTTACAGATAATTATATAAACATTAAGCAGATTGGCTTAGATTTTAAAGCATTTTGCTATATCATTTACCGTATTTTACACTAAATGAATAGTTATGTAATATTTGAAAGATGCCAGCTGCAATCTGAAATCTGTTAAATAATTGCATAAATATTATCTATTAATTATTTCAGTTAAGTAAAGCATGCAAAACGCCATTTCATGAATTTGTACCATGGGTTTATTTTTTTTCTTATATGTTTGCCCCCCTCAACAACATGACTTAGTAAAAGCATTAGTTTTTGAAAATGTGAGACTGCCTTTGTTGTGACAGCTGCCACATTAGTGTAACAGCACAAGAATTAACTTAAACATGTGTTCAAATATTTGAACAGTCCCAGCAAGATAAATAGGATATTTTGTGCCTGAAGTTAAGTCGATTCCCAAGTGCTTTGCTTAATCTCAGCCTGCAGATTGACAATTCAATTAAAATTATTTACATCAGAAAACCCAAAGGTCCAGTGTCTTGACACTAGCTGAGGTAGGTGTGCTTGAAGAAAACTCTTATAGGTAGTGATATGTATCTAGAATAGTCTCCTAGCTTCCACCAGTCCATAGCCAAGAGAATTCCTCAACAAGAGATGGTGTCTTTGCAATAAATTTTCATTGACAGGTTTTTGTTCCATTGACTTATCTGGTCATTTTTGGAACCTGCATAAACTTTTACCGTCACTTAATGAAAGAAAAGGAGGAGGAAAACAATATCCATTTTGCATTCTTAAAAACACCATAGTCTTGAAGGTATTAATAAAGTTGTAAAATGTTGGGGGTTATGTTGTATTGAAAACATTACATCAAAAGATAATAAGAATAAAATAATACAGCAGAAGGAATACTATGCTACGAGCTTATGCTGTCCTTATTTTTCAGCAGTACTCTTTCTCTCTCTCTCCCTAATTTTCCTACTCTCCTTTCTTCTCCCAACCACATTCTCCTTTTCACCTCTATTTCAATACTCTGTTGTCCCCATCCTCCATCCTTTCCTGCTTTGAATTATTCAGCCGTCTTCAAGCTTTTTTCATGGTTGCTGATCTCTACTTCTCTTTCTTCCTTGCAGTCCAAATAGTTTCTAGTTTTGGTTAATACACTTCCTTGAAATAGAGTTAATGCCTTAGCTCTACCTTTAAGGTGTATTTTTCACACTGAACACCTCAGGTAATGGGGAACTTAAGACCTAAAGTTCTGACTGTTCCCAATGTCAATTCCCTGGACAACCCTTGAAAACTCAGATAAAAAGAAAGGGTGCTAAAACTGGTTAGTAAGTAATCTTTCACTGTTTTCTCAATAATAGGAATGGAAGCACAATGAGCAGAATGTCAAAGAGTATTTTTATGGGCCTTACTAATGCCAGAAGTACTAATTTCTACTAATTTCTTTCTACTAATTTCTTGCTCTTCTATTGCATATTTAATAACAAAAAGGATTAAGCCACAGAGGCTTAATGCAATCCAACTGTTGCTACAATCATTGGTGTCCCGAGCACTGGCCCACTGCACTGTTTACCGGCAGATATGGCCACTCACTTACGCAGGCTTGCCTAGAGGTCACTTTCCCAGAAAGTATTTGCAAGATCTGGTATAACTCTAGGTATCACAGAATCATAGAATCATGCAGGCAGGCCAAATGTGCTATAATTTATCATGAATAAAGAATTACTTGAGGAAGTTACAAATGGATAAAAGAACAGCTGTTGTGTTGCTGAAAGCAATGCGTTAGTGCATGCATGGTACTATAAAGCCTGGTGCTGATTAATTGTTCAACTTTTCTACAGTATATTTTTCTTGGTTTATGTTAATTGTCATCTATTTCAGTCACAGCTTGTGTGGGATTTCCTTTCAGCAGTGAACTTATCACAAATAAACAATTAAATTATTAATGAGCATGTTGATCACTTCAGACTGAGAAACTAAATGAAAAAGAACCTCAGAACTGTTACCTTCCCTCAATGGGTATTAGCTTTGCCAAGAAATGGTTTACAGGAAGATTATTTAGATACAGAGAAACCATAATCTTTTCAATTAACCCTGTCTTCTGGAGCTGTTAAGACCACATTTGCGTAGCTCCATGTAGGCCTGAAGCTTCCACCTGTTTTGAAAAAACTTTCTATTCCTTCCCTCATAGTATGTGAAGATTTTGTAAGTAGCACTTCCAGTAACACAGAAATGGGGTGGGTTGGATTATTCTTTCAGCAAGCAATTTGCCTTTCCCTGGATCAGGAAGACACCTTCTCCTACAAAGAACAATGCTGTGTCAGCACCTAAACCAGTGCCTAAATTGCTTCTGGTTACTCAGGCATTAAAAAAGAAAAGGAAACTGGATAAACAGGTTTTGGCCCAGTACAGTTTTCTTCAGTTGCATCTTCTTCACATCCCCAGACAAATTACTCCATTTTGAATGTAACAGGAAAGAAATAGGCATATATAAGGGTAACTGGGAGCAGCTGAAAGGCTACAATTATAGGCAGCTGCACTGTGTGTGGTAGTGGTAGGTAAGTCCTTCTATTATTTAGAGCAGCTTTGCTTGCTTCGTGAGTAGATGATACACAAGATGTAGATGAACAAGCAAGTGACAGTTCAGGGACTTTGGCTTATTTACTGTTTTTTAGAACTCGGGCAGTCCATTGTTCATTTACGTTATGAGTAAATTGCTCTGTTGACAACAACTCATACACAGTGAGTCATCTCACCCAACTTTGATCTCTTTAGTATGGGTATCTAAATCAGAGTTGGTGATGTACATTTTCTTACTGTCAATTAAGAAAAATGGGCACTGGCAGGTGTGATTCTTCTGCCCCTAATGAGGTCAGATGAATCCTAGAAGAGGCCATTTCTCTCTCTTGATTAAAAAAAACAATTGAGGGTGAATAACTTAGCTAAGGGTTAATCTACATTGTAGATATCTGCAATAAAGGAGGATGAATCAGTTTCCAGCCATGGGGTTTTTCTTAAAACCCAATGCGATTCCATTTCTCCCAGAAAGATGGTTGAAAATGCCAGACAAATACAGTATATCTACTATTTGGCGAGGAGATCAGAGCTATGAGATGAGAGAAAAGTCAGCTGTAAAAAAGATGCTTTTAGGTTTTGTTTTCTATTGTTCTTGCCATGTTTCAAATCAGTATTCAGTGTTAAACATCAGTTCAGAACAAATCGTGCCTTGCAAGTCCCTACCAGGCTTGAGGAGGGTCCACAGAGAGTTCCACAACCTGAGCTCAACCCATCTCAAATGGGCAATACAGCTGTAGAAAGAGCTGCTTGGCAGACTTTCAAATATCTTTTGAACAAGCTCCTTTATGCTCATGCACTCATTTTTTCTGTTCAAAGCTCATCATGAAAACTAATCCCGAAAGCAGCCAATATTTGTATTGATTCAGTTGTTTTATCTGAGAATGAGAGCAGTCAAGGAGAAAAAAAGACTTTCTATGCCTACAACAAAATTAACATCTTCAGTGTCTGGGAGAAAACTTCAAAGGCACCCATGCACTAACACTATCAGAGAATCTCTGACTTATGGTCCTACAATGTTGATCCAAAAGGCTTGATCCAAAACTCACCGCAACTGAATGAGTTTTCCCAAGGATTTCCACAGGTTTTGAATAAGGACCTAAGATCATGTTCTTAATCACATTTTGCTTTGAGAATTTAGCCTATTACTGTTTTCTAGTCTTGCAGGGTGTCTTTTGGTTTACTACAGAAGTTATCACTAAGCTCATCGTTTTTAAGGAGCTATACAGTGAATCAGTTGTGGGAAATGGCTGAAGAACATAAAAAAAGGCAAAAAGTGTGATAGCTTAGTATCCTCATGTGGCCAGCTGTTTCCTTCTAATTTGATACTTTTCTGTGCTTTTAGACCCTAGCTCAGAAAAGTGCAAATTCATGACCTGTCATCTGTGAGTTATTTTTGTTAAAGTCAGGGGATCCTTAATCAATTAAAAAAGGAGTTTCAGCAAAGGTCACGTAACAATCCACAGTGATAATCTTCCATAAACCTCAACTAGCTAGAATCGCATCATCCCGCTATTATCCAAACTGCCACCTTCCAAAATGTATGATTAGGTCTAACAACACACTTGTTGCATAACCGGTCTTGGCAAATCAGGTCCAAATTAGGTTTGCAAGATTTCCTAGTACCTTTTCCTTTCTTTCCTCTGACCAATCAACAGTTACTAACTCTGTGACTCCCTGGTAATGTTGATGACTAACTTTAAACTTCAAATATTATAAAATGTAGATTTACATCATATATTTGACTGTCCGGTAGTTTTCTGGCTAAGATCTTACCTGATATATGCAAGGTGTTGCATATATTGCAGCACAGTGTTGAGAAACTTGGAAAATAATGATGCTTCCTGGAAACGATTTAAAAATTGGCAGATTTGGAAAAAAATAGGCAATAATTTCTGTGTGTAGATGCAAACTCTGTACTAAAGAATTGGAAAATAATCCTGGACTTAATGGTCCATAAACATGGGGTGGCTCTAACTTACAAGTTTCATTGGCTGTGAATCTATCCATGAAGCCATGGAGTAAGTTGGCTGGTAAAAGAGATTGGGGGGAAAAAAAAAGAAAAGAAAGACTTCTGTTATTTTTGTGGAGCATTATCCATTTTTTTAAAACTTTATAGCTAGCTCCTGTCCACCTAAACTATGACTAAGTCACATTTGGAAACTGTTGAACTGGATGTTTTTCAGAAGTTCATTAGTATATATCTAATATATTGTCCTGTAGAATAATCTATGTGATTTGGCAAGCAAATTATTTTCCTAAAATTCCACTTTATAGCAGTGCATCTCCTCTAATCACTGCAGAAGAAACTCACTTGCAAAGGTTGTATGAAGGTAGCCAGAGCTAAACTTGAATCATTCCCCTATGCTTCATCTAAGGGGCAGGACACACACTGAGGATGCTCTGTGGGAGCATGCATAAAGCAATCAGCAGATAGAGCTGCTCTCCTAAAGAACTATTAATTCTCTCATTTTACACACCCTAAGTTAAAGGTATCCTCAGTTTCCCCTTGCTTTGGAAGAATGTCCAGGAAAACTGAAGGTCCTGAGGTACTTCGTACGTGTAATACAGATTAACTCATTAGACATACCTGACCATCACTTTTCATACTCGGAGATTCCTGTTGCTTTATACAAGATTTGGTCCAGGGTTTCCTTTAGGGTTTGCTGCTTTGTCTATCCTTCTCTCTCTTTTTGTCCCATTTCACTGACATGCCAAGGTTTGTCATTGATTAGATGAGGGAACGCGGCTGGCACAAACAGTTCCTTCCAGCAGGGTCGTGCATTTACTAGTCTCTGACCCTGTTCATTAATTCTCTTCCATGGTGGAATACATCAAATACTTTCTGTTCCTTGTTATAATAGAGACTATATGCATTTTCATAAAACCTTCAGGCAGTATCTCGGTGAAATACAAAGTGATGGCAAGGCACTGATGATATATACATATATTACAATGATACAACCCAAAGACAAATTGGCAGTATAATGCTATCTTCACATCAGCCATTTTCTCAGAACATTGGCTAAGCAGTGGTTATAGCAGAAACAGAATGTGTTCAGAGAGGGATAACAAAGAGGGGAGAAACACAAAGAAATTCCTCCATACCTGTCTTGGTTTTGGCTGGGATAGAACTAATTTTCTTCCTAGTAGCTGGTACAGTGCTGTGTTTTGGATTTAGTATGAGAATAATGTGATAACACACCGACGTTTTAGTTGTTGCTAAGCAGTGCTTACACTAGTCAAGGACTTTTCAGCTTCCCACACTCTGCTGGCGAAGAAGTGCACAAGAAGCTGGGAGGGAGT
>NW_008794621.1:116424-129107 GCF_000699145.1 Aptenodytes forsteri | reverse complement strand
GTGGCTGTGTGGGGCTTAGTTGCTGGCTGAGGTTAAACCACAACAATACCGCAGGCATGAAGAGATCAGGTTTGTTTAGTATAGACAGAGGCACCATTCTCCCTCCATTCCCAGGAAGTAATGCCGTAAGACCGAATTAAAAACCATAAAATTTACTGAGGTGATTACAGGAGAGAGAAGCATTGGTTTTATTTAGAGTACACCTAAGTCTTATTTACAAAGTTTTTTCCACAACCAGAATGTACAAACCTGAAGTTTTTCACATGATTCTGTAACCCATGAAAGTTAAAAATAAGGAAGGAAATATCACAAGTATAATTTTAAAAATCACAAGGGATAGAAACACTAGACGAGTAAATGTACCTCTACAAGAAGAGAAGGGGAAAAATAGTCAAATGAAATTCCACTTAACCTTTCTTGTAATGCATGAAGCAGGCATAAAAGTGAAAGGTTATTCAAAATGCACAAATAAAATTCCTTTCACAAGAAATATCTTTATCTCACAGGACTCACGAACACTTCAAATCATTGTATGCAAACAAATTATTAAGTTCACAAAAGAATTAGCCATCTATAGAGAAAATGAATATCTACAGCTACCATGTATTTTAAAATAAATAAAGATTTATTCAGTTAGTTAGAGAGGCAGATGGTTATCCATGTTTCAGGACAGTCTCTCAATATTAAGACTTAGGATGAAACTTGGCCTATAAGCGAGCATATACATGGTAAATGCTGATGAAATAATCTTATTTTAGTATTCAGATGAGTGGCTTTAGCACACTGACATACTGTATCTGCATTCATTCCTTCTGTATGGTATGAGAGGAACAGATGCCCTGAGTAGAATGATCACAAATGGAAAGTAGGGATATATTTGGGTCATGACTTGTTGAAAAGGTAATGTCCTGAGTAAGAGATGCCAGATCCATACAATATGGAGGTATCATTGGCTTCAAACAAAGAGTATAACCATGGTGCTTCAGTCAGGCTAATTAGCTGTGCAGAAAAATGTCCCGGCTGATTAACTTTGGCAGAGTGCTCTTTGCTGTTGCAAAACTAGGTTCTGGGAGCATAGTTAGTGTCTCTGTACTAAGTAGATGTAAGAACTGCTTAATATTTATGATTCATCATTAGCCTTTCATACTATCTGGTTGCCAAGAACTTGTCTTTTTAGGGAATTTGTTTCATTGCTGTGAGTAAGTGTGTGTACTGTGGTATGTAGGATCCAGAGGTTCCCATTACAGATGAAAGGCTGATCAGTTCTACACCAGGATCTTTCAAAGTATGGTCTAACCAACCAGGCCAACTCTAGACCAACTCTGAGAGATCCATGAAAGACAACAAAGAAAATCAGTTTGATATCTACTTATAGCTACAAAAATCTGAAAAATTTGTAAAGGGGTCTGAATCTTCATTGGCAATCTTTTAGGGAGCCAGTTAAATCTGAAAAAGGCTGAAATGTTCTACTCTGGATTTCACACCTTCCCATTTGGAAGCTGAACTTCTTTCAAACTTTCAGCATGCCTTCATTCTTGGAATATATTGCTGTAGTGATAGGCCAGTGGCAGAAGTAATTCTTCAAAACAACCATTACACTACGTAACATAGATGACAGTGCAATTTAAGATGTGAATATTCTTTTTCTTCCTCTAGTGAATCTGTGGTGTAGATAATGGGTAGTTTTGTCACTGCCAGACAAGTGTTTTCCCCTCTAGGAGATCTCTCTCTGCACTCAGAAATTCATTCTTTGAATTACTTTCTTCTTGTGGGGTGAACCCTAGTAAAACTGAAATGTCAAACACTAGCAAGGAGAGATGGTATTTTATCAGGCACTTACATCACAGTGACTGAGTAAAACTGAACCAAGTATATTATTCACTGAAATGCAGATTGTTGGCAACTTGGTATTAAGAAAGGCTAAGATGAATCATAAATGTTAAACTGATCTTACAGCTACCCGCAAGCTACTGTGAAGACAGCAACAGACTAGTAGATAAGAGCTGGAAAAGACCTGTATGAGCATGCAGGCCAGCTTTCTGCCAGTGCAAAACTGTTCTCTACATTGCAAAGGCTAAAGAGGTAAAATTTCAAGGGGAGATAATGGTTTACCTAGAACAACAGAAGTATTACATTCATTTCTTAGGTCTGTCTAGGCTAATTGTATGTCTCAGTGCAGTCATCTGGTTTTATTTGAGGCTACCATCAATGGAGCTCCATAGAAATGTTAAGGCAAGGGATGTTATCGCTTGGAAGTGAGAAAATCTAAATGTTTCGAGAATTACTTTTTTCAAGTAAACAAAAGAAAGGTGTGCAGCACTGTGTCCATGTTCCTGTCACCTTCCTAATAAGCTGCACAGTGTAGGTCTAAAGGCCATGACTTTGAGGTGATCCTGCCATGCTTATTATTCAGAATTGCCAGGAATTCCAGTTATCCTGGTTTCCCTGATAAATATGCAAGAACTGGTCAGCCTTGGAGATCCTTGGCTATTGGAATCCATAATACAAACATTGTGCCCAGGAAACAGGCCTTACCCCAGGGATGCTAGAAATGTTTATTCATGATCTCTTCAATAAACATGCAATAGTTTCTGGTACGTTTCCAGACAAATCCAGGAGCTGGTGGGCTGGTAACCAGAAATAATAATCTTATTTTTCAAATGGTCTGAGTCACAAGTTAAATCCAGCCATTTTAATGGCATTTTAATCCAGCAACCTCCAAGATAATGTCCTGGGAAACCAAGAACATGGGTTAGAGCAAGAGGATGAGTCTTTTTTGGAAAGCAGGAATTCATAGAAGAGCTTAGATACCTTAACATGATCACTTTGTATATTTCTATGGCATGATAGGCTAATGATACCTTTTAATTTATGTAAAGGGGGAAGATGAAGTAGAACTGAGAAGGACAGAAGTCATCTGATCAAACCCAAGTCATCCAGAAGTCAGGGATCAAGCCTAAGCTAGTCAGGTTGGTTCATAATAAGTGGAGACAGGTAGGCACTTCTAGAGGGGCAAACACAGCATACAAAAATTGTATATACTGACTTATTGGAAGCTGCCAGGGACTAAAGAGGGAACCGGAACAATTATTGTACACAAGGGTGCTAAAGCCAGCTGATTCTACCAAAAGGTCCTGAAGTGTATACAGTCTATATATGTGGTTTTGGTAAGACCAAAACTGTAACAGGACCATGAGCTGGTTTTTCATACTTCAGGGAGAATATAGAAATACAGCTTCAAAAAGTCACAGAAGGTGTAAAGCAGCCCCCATGTGACACAGGAAGCATGGTGAGTGATTTAGCTTACCAAACAAGAAGGTAAAGTTGATAAGGTTTGTGGCTGTATATGAGGAAGATAATTGAAAATTAGTAGATGTAGAACTTCTAGACTCACTGACTAGGACTTTGCAGCTTCTTTCACCAGAAGTCAAAATTTTAAAAAACCTGCAACATTGATATTTCTTAGTTTGAGGCACATCTCTCGGGAAAGCACAGAATAATTTGTTAGGACAGACAATAAGACTTACCAGAATTTGAAGTATTAAACCAAGAATAATCTATTTAAAGGTATTCTTTAGTCAAATCTGGGAGCAGTCCTGTGATCTGTGTCAAACTATAAGACAAACCTGTTCCTTCTAACCATAGAGTCTGTGGGGTGGGTCCCCCATGTTTGTGTTCTTTTATAGGATCTGGGAGGAACTGCATTCCCTTAGCAAGCTCATACCTCTTCCACAGTCCTTTCTCAGGGCTTCATATAGACACTTCCATGGGGGAAGATGCATTTTTTCCTAAGAATATACAGCTAGGTAAGTATTTTCTACTTTGTTTCATCCTACCGTCTTCAAAACGAGTAGTCACAGAGGTAGGACTACTGTACTTTGAAGATTTGTACAGTAGGAGATAACATAATATTTAATATCATCTGGGTCAAATGCTCAGATGAAGATGCAGATTGTGATCTAGAAAAGGAATTTCCCTGCGTCAGACTGGCAGGGAGTTTGCTTTTTTTTCTACTTTGTTCTGCAGCCAGGGATTCATTCATTAAGCTCACCTGTTCTCCATTACCATCTCTATCCTGTGATGGAGCTGTCAATTATACAGACTTCCTGCAGACATCCAAGTTCTTTTCGAAGTGTTATGTGAGATGCATCAGAATCACTGGTTGTGGAGTTGCCAGAGGAGGCAGGTCTGTCACTGTACTTTAGATTTCTAATCCAGCATAAATGTGGAGAGAGAAAATATGACTGAGGCCACATCCAAAAAGGATTTTGTAGTCTATCAAAAGTACATGGTACTGCAACTTCACTCTTGGGTGAAATATAACGCTCTTGATAGAGCTCAAGCTAGATCACCTGATTGTTCCTTCTATCCTTAAATTCTGGCTAAAAAATCAAGGCAGAAAAGCTCTGTTCTTAGAGCTTCTAGAAATATTTTCTGGAATGGAACTTTACTCATTCTGTAGCTTTGCAGGTCTATTCGGTGGGATTATGGAATGATAGATATAGAAGATGTTAGGCTGCAATCCTTTGAAATTTTTAGCCATTGTCATAAGTTTTAAGGGTAAACATATCAACAGGTTGGGCAGGGAATAAGCACTGCTGGGCTTGTCTCTGACACATTAAGGAATACAGAACAAGAAATTAAAAATGAAAACCAGAAACATTTAGAACAAAATTCATTCTTTTTGGATCAATACGTAACTCTATTTTAAATGCCTTGCTCTGAATAGAATGCATTTTGCAATGTATTACCTCAATAAATACTGTTGATGGTATGAGTATGCAGCTTTTGGGGATTCGTTCTCTTATCTGCAACAACTTAATTTTTGATTCATGTATTGAAATATTTTTATTGATTCCACTAGTTACATTACACATTTCACATTATAATGAGAGATGAAAATACTGCCTCCACTCTAGGCTATGGGAGAAATGACCAAGTATTGTCCTTTATTTGGTGAAAAAACTCATACGATGAATGAAAAATGCAGTAATTAAATATTTCAAAGGTGGAAGATGATTAATAAGGAGAGATATTAAATGTCTTGTCAGAATGATGACATAATATCGTTTACTACCATCACCCCAAATAGTGGTCTCAACCACTGCAAACCACTAACAGTTTAAAAAAGAAATGCAGAAAAGAGACCAAACAACAAAAAGAAAAGGATCTGACTCAGTTTGTAGCTTAAACATTTATATTGAAAAGCTTTTAACTATTTTCTCCGAGGTTCCAGCAAATAAACTTGAACATAATTTTGAGAAGTAGCATTTTCCTTTGAGTTTGCTTTTATTCAGTCTCACTGCAAAGTAGGTGAGAACATACAGAGCACTTCAATGAGACTGACTGCATTTACAGATTGAAGAAAAGGATGATAATTAGTGAGCTTGCTGCTTTTCAAAACATCAGACAAATAAATTGAATCCTGCCTTTTGGTGGTGTCAGTAATATGCCAGTAACACAACTATTTCCATAATAACTAAATGAAGAAATAGTCAAAATATGAACAAAAGAGGGGATGTATATGATATAATTAAAATGTGTTATGTGGGTGGTGTGCAGAAAGAACACTTATGCGTCATAGGTTCATGAGTAATATGACATCTTAAAGCACTGAAAAAAAAAATCTAGCCTACATGGTAAGCACAACTTTGTGCAAACATTTACAGATTTGTTAGATGACAATAGCCAGTAAACAACTTGAACTGTACTAGAAGAATATGAGCTTTTAATAGAAGTGCTCAGGCACAGATAATGTGAAAGCGTTTCGTTCAGGACAAACTGTGTATTATGATTGCTTTCTGAAAGCGACCAGAGCAGGAGTCTGTAAAGCCATTCTGTGCATCAAAATCCCGCTTTGAACCTGCTCAAAGAGAATTCCGCACCCAGACTAGAATAATTCATCAGTGTCCCTGCTGGAATAAGCAACAAAGACACGCACAGTGAGGGACTGTGTCAGGATTGTGCAGTACGGGTAGCCTATAACAGTCAGGCTTTGTAGATGCCAGTTAAAAATGATTCTACTGGAAATAGCCACACTGCAGGTACAAAAAAATGAAAGTTATTGTTTGTTGTTTTATTACAATGGGAAGCCAGAGAAGGAATTAATGCACTCACCTTCTTGCCTTCTAACCTCACAAAATGTAAAAAGTTAAAGATTATATCTCATATTCCAGTAGGATTGACTCCATTTTCTTTGGGGTCTCTCTTTCCCCACTGCTATTTTAACACTTTCTTTCATTCAGTTGGACATTTATTTACAATGGGAAATAAAATAAACCACAGTGGAGAAATAAAGAAATGAACAAGCAATAAAGAACAGATAGCTATTGTAGGGAGCTATAGCACTAGCTTCTTATTGAATCTTCATTTCCTTTATTTCACGTCCAAAAGTGTAAAGAAGTGTAATACTCTCAGTAAATGGAAAGAAGAAATGTAAACTGAGTGCATGCCAGAGCAAGACGTGAGATGGAGGGGACTACACATTGTATATCTTTGACTTACAACTTGGCAATCGCAGAATTGCCAAGAACAAGCGAGGCTGAGTGGCTAGAAGGGCAGTAAGAAGTCCAGGGGCAAAACAGTTAACATGTTTCTTGTTGCTCTGGTTATTTGCTAATTTAATTAAATAGGACTACTTTTCAACAAGAGAAACCATCTTTATATGGTATAAATTAGGGAAGGTAAAATGGTAAAATGGATTTTTTTTTATTTTCAAGCCGAAGACTGGTATGTTAGCCGTATTCCAGGTACTGGTTGAAAAACAATTTTACAGAAAATGGCATATCTATAATAGGATAGATGCATTTTTCCCTAACCCCAGCATATTTTATTCTAAGGCTGATGAGAACTGGAAGTGCTTGATTTGGTAAATGGCATAGCATAATATTTTCAGAAAGGAATTTTGGATTTTGTATATCATCTTGTGTTCAAGTTGGAAATGATTTTAGAGAAAATCAAACCAGCTTAAATAAAACATTTATTGTCTCTAATCATTGTACAAAACCATCCAAACAAATGAAGAAACCAAGATAAAAAAAATCAAAAGCTATAATTCTGGTTACAAAAGGAAGGTAACGTGATCTTTGAGGTCCCATTTTGCTTTGGTCCAAACCATAGACAAAATTGCACTACCAGAAGACCCTTAGCTTCTCCCAACAAAAATGAATATCCAGACTTTATGAAATCTTTCAAGGATGCTACAATTCCAACTGTAAAGCAAAAGTATGCATTCTGACCGTATTTCCAGGTGTCGTGATGTTGCAGTTGCTGATCATAACAGCTTTACTACCTGAAAATACAGAGAGCGATGTCCTTATGTCTTATAAATCAGAAGTTTCATCCCTGTTCTGTACTGGGTGTTGACAGAAAGGTGACATTGTGCAACAAACATTTACTTCTAGAGGTTTAGGGTTTCTTAAGGACCCAGAGGTCTCTGCCGAAGAGTTAAAGACATTATTTTGGGTTTGGTTTTTTTTACATCTATTTTTCTGTAAATACCTGTTTTCTCAAAAGCCAAATGGTCCCTTTTGTTCTGGTCATCAATTCCTTTGAGATTCTAATTAAATCTACTCCATTACAGCCCATTAGGTGGTGTTAAAAAGCAATTATGGTTTCCCTTCCCCAGTCCATGCCAACATGCTTACCCAATTACTTCCACAGTGCTTTAAAGATGAGATTTTCAAAAGCATCAGCATGGATGAAATGCTGTTTTCAGTAAGTCAGGGGTCATCCTGTTGACTTTAAATCTACAAGAAACAAAATAGCAAAATGTCCAAGTACCTTTTAAAGACCCAAAGCTGTCTAAATTAGGGGAAAGCATTGTAATACATTGCAGCAATACCACTAAGCTAATTAGTTGCTGCTTTCAGTGGCTTCTTATGTCAATATAATTCAATTGCTTAAAAGCCTCTTCCCCATTGTGGTTTTGGGCAGTAATGGGGACATTTTTGTTATAACTGACACTGGCAATTAGATTTCAGAGTTTACTTTATGAACCTCATTTCTTTTTTTCTCTAGAAATGCTACTTTTGAGTCACAGAAAAACAAATTTTGGAACTTATGAGCCTGTCTATCAGAGTGGAAAGTAGATGCAGTCAGAGAACACCTGAAATCATTCTACATTTAATAATTTACTAAACATCAGTTTCAAAGGAAAGCAAACAGCCAAGACTGGAATGATCTGGCTGCAGAATATAGAAATCTGGGCCCCAAACACTCATCTGAGTGTCAGAGGTATTGTCCTTCTGAACATCCTTCAGGGTTTTCCTCATTTTTATTTTTGCTTTTAGCTTGTGAAGTGTTTCTTCTCCCACGGTTTTAACTTCCAAAATCTGCAACGTTCCTTTAATGAGGGAATTAAAGGACTCTAAAACTGGGTTTTATATTATGAATATTCTTATTGTTAGTATTTTTAAAGCAAAAGAGAAGCATTTTTGATAACCAATGTTAGAGCCTGGAGGTAGGTCTCATGCAGGTAGGATCCAGTATTTAAGACAATCTGACTCTCATGGTTGTATAACATTTCTAAGAAAGGCTTCACAAGTGAGAGCAGATTATTATTCTGTCATCTGGGAAGAAACACAGAGTCCTCAGTCAGCCCCTTATTGCTATTAAGCTTTCCAGCCAGGTGCCTCCTGGTGAATTTAACAAATACTGACAAATTAACCAATTTTTAGTCTGTGTCAGAGTGGTAAGGAACAAACTCTCTAAAGGGCTGAAAAGTATTAATCACATATATTTAAGTAAAAGGAGACATGCCTCTTGGGTTTAGCTCCATGAGTGGTAATCTCTTTCACTACAACAGCTAATACCCAAGTCTTGGGGTCCTCACCACCTCTTGTAGGCTGGTGTATTAATGCAGAACTGAAAATTGTGGTAGGTTATGTTGATATGCTAAGCAGTGAAATGCAGCGAGGGAAAAGTATTAATCACATATATTTAAGTAAAAGGAGACATGCCTCTTGGGTTTAGCTCCATGAGTGGTAATCTCTTTCACTACAACAGCTAATACCCAAGTCTTGGGGTCCTCACCACCTCTTGTAGGCTGGTGTATTAATGCAGAACTGAAAATTGTGGTAGGTTATGTTGATATGCTAAGCAGTGAAATGCAGCGAGGGAAGAACCGACACGGCAGGTATGGCAGGGAGCGCCTTGGCCCTGCTGGGGCTGCAGGCAGCGGCTGCACAGCCCCAGGCAGGCACCGGCTCCTGACTCTGAGCCCCAGGGAAGCAGCTGAGCACTCACCTGCGAGGGGCCTTGTTGCCCATTTGGTTATACGTGATTTACAAAACTGGAAGAACAATCTTGTTAAGAGGAAAAGAAGGAAATAAAGACAAAATAGTTTCTCAATTATAGGTACAAGGTGTTAGGCAGTGCGCCAATTGCTCTCCATCTGTATTCTGCATCTGTTGACTTTTGCACATTTTGTTGTGTGTTTTCAGCACTTTTCATTGATTACAGATTTAGATGCTGTAATTTCTACCAAGTATGATACCAGAAAATTGTCAAAATATTTGCAGCCAAGTCCAAACCTGCTCAAAATTCCACTGTCTTTAAACTCTAAAGCTTACAGGCAGAAAAAAAAAAAGGAAATATTGCTTAGATCCATAATTTTCTTCAGAAAAACACCGGTGCATTTTGCAGTGCAAGATGATGACTTTTAGATCAAAACTTTTTGACTGGTCAATACTGGGATTGGAATTCCCCAAACCAAACATTTTCACCTTTACACATTTTTAAAAAGTGTCTTTTCAGATTTTCCAAGGTTGATAAATGAAATTATTTCTTTTTTTCCAGCTTGGAGGGGAGAAAAATTGTTCTTTGGCAACATAAAAACTAAATGAGAAGGGAAATGCTTCTTCACTGGCAAAGACAGCCAGGACAAAAATAAATTGACATGGTGCCTGGATTGCAGTGACCATTAGAGAACTTTGAGGACAAAACAAAGGAAAAGTTGAAGGGAAGACAGTAACCGCAGACTATGCTGGATAGCCCCTTGCTCCAACATTAACCAAAGTTTCAGAGGGAAATAAAAGATTTTTGGTGAAGACCACAGACAGAAAAAAAGGAATTTCATCTTTTTTTTTTTCCATTGAACTTTTCTTTCTGTTGAATATTCTGTTGGAGGAGATGAGCCCTCAGCTTTCATATTTTTGAGTAATTAGGTTACCGTAAGTCAGCAGATGATGAACTCTCTAAGACTCAATTTGGAGTTTTAGAAAGCAGGCATTCTTTATTGCAGCGCCAGGTGCAAGGTGGAATTTCCACAAATCAAGCACACCTATGGCTAGATCACCGTTACATTTATACACATAACTCATCCTATATACAATAGAACCTAGGGGCTCTGGTTATGGTTCAGAAAATAAGGACTAAGGCTAACATGGTCCAGAGAATAGGAACTTCAAGCAACACAGCCTCGGATAACAAGTAGCACAGCAACCCATACATAACGTTAACATAAAGGCTTACTTTTTAAATCAAGATGTTCTTATAGTTGCTTATCTACTAACAAACACAAAATGTAGAAAGTTTCAATAAAACATGATAATCTTCAATGATTATATAGATACAGTAGAAGACAATGGAGGAGAAGCAGGCTGTTAGGTCATTTAAGTGTGGACAGAGAAATGTAGGATCTGGTGAGCTTGACAAGGAAAACCCAGCATGATTTTTTTCAGGTTTTATTTCTTCCTTCTTAAGCTTTTAATGTTTTGTTGCTATTGTTTCCTGTCTATAAGGCCGAGCAAGGGCCGCAGTGAGACTTGAAGTCTCTGTAGATTTTCTTGCTGGCTCTTAAACTGAATGTAAGTGCAATATTCCCAGGCTTATACAGCTCTGCTTTAGAATCCATTTGTAATCCACACAAGAGCAGTAAAGAAGAAACATATACCATATTATTACTGGGATAATTGCTGGCTGGCTAATCTCACGTTTCATTGCTGCTGGGCCTCTTTTCTTATTAGCTGTGAATGTTTACAATTTCGAGTGATTGTGTAAGTCCTCCTTGCCTCATCTAGCCCCTCTGCAGAACAGACAGTTGTCCTTGACTTTAAAGCATGATATATTCTGCTTCATTTACAATACATCCAAATCACTCTAAACTCTTAAACTGAATGTAAGTGCAATATTCCCAGGCTTATACAGCTCTGCTTTAGAATCCATTTGTAATCCACACAAGAGCAGTAAAGAAGAAACATATACCATATTATTACTGGGATAATTGCTGGCTGGCTAATCTCACGTTTCATTGCTGCTGGGCCTCTTTTCTTATTAGCTGTGAATGTTTACAATTTCGAGTGATTGTGTAAGTCCTCCTTGCCTCATCTAGCCCCTCTGCAGAACAGACAGTTGTCCTTGACTTTAAAGCATGATATACAGTACATCCAAATCCACTCTAAACAGACTTTCTGTTTCTTGGTGAGGTGCCAGTGATTCTGAACAGTCAGATCCTGCCAGCTATTACTGTTGTCATTAGTTGACTTTCGGGAGGAAAGACATGGTATGAGGCTTTGAAGTAGTTGATCAGCTATGCTCAAGTGACCACTGCTAGCTATATGGCTGTAGCTGGTTGGATTTGTTGTACCCACATATTTCTCATTTCAGTACAAAGTCAAAGAAAGAGATCTGAGAAATGTCTCTGTTCATCTGCAAAAGTTGAAAACAAGGTCCGCCTTCTGTTGCTTCGCATATGTGGCTAACCTCAAAGCTACGTATGATCATCTGACTTTCAAGACCAGGCAAAAGGGTGTTAAAATAAAAATAATATGATGTATATTTATCCTAAAAAAAAAAAGCTCTGGTAGGTTTCATATACTCCAGTATTTTCTGTTTTCCATAGCCACATGCCTTTAGTCTTTCCTTTGTTTACTTTCTCATTTTTAACACCCCAAGACAGACATTTAAAAGGATTCATTAGTAGAGGTAGTGCTTTATTTTTGTGAAAACCAAGTTTGTCGCGGTTTGGCCAGGTCTTTAACCATCAGTAAATGCAAGTTCAATTTGCTGGCTATTTCTGGTTTGAGAAGGGGACAACAGCTGTCACACCGCATCTGTGACCATCCTCCAGCACACCAGGAGCTCATGTTTCCTCTTTTCCAAGGAGAGCAGACACTGTGTTGCTTGTCTTTCCCTCTTTTTAATGACCCCTTTCTGGTAAATCTGCATCCAGCAGTGCCTGAAATCCAGGAATCCTGCCTCTCAAGTGAGTCCCCTAATCACCAGTATGGAAGCTTCTCTGTTTCTTACTTTTTAGATCAATGAATATTTAATTATTTTAAAACTGCAAAAGCTCCAGAGGGAAAGGTGCCTATTGCAAACAACACTACAGCTGCTGGTTGGTACATGCTCCCCAAAGACAGGACACCACAGGACCTATTCCAGCTTCCATGTTAGAAAGTGGTGTGACCCCCTTATTCCTACTTTGTATCTGTCAGCCACTTGTACACATATTGGGGGGTATCTCTCAGGCATCTGCAATGGCACAAGACACCTATATCTAGGCACCTGAAACACTTCCTTAAATACATAAAGAAATTTCCTGCTGGATGTAACTACCAATTATAGGAAGTGAATGTTAAAATCTTCTCATGGGGAATATGGAGCCAAGTATAGTGATTCAACATCCCACATGACTGCCTTAACCACTGTGCTATAAGAACAAACCTTCCCTTCCCTTCCCC
>NW_008794621.1:91173-116011 GCF_000699145.1 Aptenodytes forsteri | reverse complement strand
CCTTCCCTTTCCTCCCCTCCCCCTCTCTCTCTTCCTCTCTTTTCTCCTACTAGGGCTCAAACTTTAGAGTGTTGTCACATTCTTTTTACAAGGAAAGAATGAGAAGAGAGTGAAATCAAACTCATTTTCATTCAGACATCATTTATATTTTTGGCTTGGAAGCCGTCCTCACTAACTGCAAGCATGCTTGTATTGCAAGATGCTGCACTAATAATCCTGACACATTTCCCATCTCCTTAATTGCATCTAAATGTTCACTACAGCACTAATAACTCAATAGTGGGGAATTTAGATATAGTTCAGGGAATGTGATAAACTTTACCAAATTTTAGTATCCTAGACTGTTCTTCCATCTATATGGAGCAGAGCAGAAATCTGTCTTTTCTACTGGAAACTCTTTGCAGAAGTATTGTCTTTAAACTTATGAATTTTGAGTGTCTAAATGCCTTGCTGGTTTGAAAACAAAGAGTAACAAGCAAAGCAAATGCATTCCTGAAAGGAGGCGTATCTGTGAGTACTCTGATACTGAAAATCCAAACTTCACTTCTAATCTTTTTCCTTTCTACACATCTCTTGTACATATAAAATCCTAAATTTTAATGTCACTAAGCTGTTTCTCCATTTTCCTTTTACCTCCTTTGAGAAGCTAAGGGCTTGTCTATTTTTGCGTCTCTTTTACTCCCATCTTGTCAATGCTATCCTCCTCTAGTGGCAGTATTAATTCAGAGTCCTTTGTCAGGGTGTTCTAAAGATGTGGATGTCAGGGAAAGCTGAAGCATCACCATAGTGTTATGCAAAAATGTCTATTGTAATATAAATCCCTATGCCACAGCAATTTTAGCTTCTCGTTTAGTCACTTATACAAGATGTGCTATAATCATGGTGAAGGCATAACTTATTGTTGCACTGATAGATTCCATACAATCAGTGCATTGTGCATTTCATATGATGAAAATCAAGTTTTATTCTGGCAATTCAGCATTACATGACAATAGAGCCACTGCTCCCTTAAATCCTCCACAGTTCTCAGTCCTTTCTTCTTCTGCTGGCTGAATCTGCTTTTCCCAGAGGTTTTGAGATGCAGCCAAGTTTCATTGACAATCCTTCTCAGGAGCTATTCTCCATCTGACTAACAGAGCATCAGCTGGCTCCCTGACCCTTGCATGAGGCATTCGCCCGATGGATCTAAAAGAATGAGTCACACAAAAACTCCAGCCCATCATAAAACAGTACTAATTTTTTCCTTCTAAACAGAGAGTACAGGCCACAGATGCCAAGCTGGGGAAGGTCTTCTCTGAGAAGCTACATCTCCCTCTTTGGCAAGCTCCGTACACTGCTGTCCTGGCACCACAGCAGCCACCGCTGGCTCTCACACCCGGCTGCAGAGCCCCTGCCTGCTGGCCTCGCTCAGCCTTCCACCTGAGACCTCCCATCTATCTTCCCAAGGCTGAATCTTCAAGATACCAGAGCAAGACATCTCCTGTAACCTCTCACCCTGAAACAAGCTTTTTGTGCAAATTAAAAACGATGCATTTTCATAATATTCCTGGCCTCATTTCAGGGAAAGAATTGGCTTTTGTAGGGTCTGTCCTTTGGCTTCAGGAAGACAGACAGCAGCCTCCTTAATGTTTTTCTGCACAATAACTCAGGGTTTTTTTGTGATGCTAAGTAACTCTTTCATACTGACAAGTGGTAACATGGAAAAGTTTCAGAGCAGTAGTACAAAGCGCTTTCAGTGAACATGCAGATGTGATACGACAAACAGAATCTACTGAAGACACAGACACCTATTTGGAGATGCTATCTTTGTAAAACAAACCAGACCTTCCCATAACAATTTATACTGTTAGATAGTAGCACACTGCAAAGGCCATGTACATCTCTATCTTATCAGAAAAACAATAAATGGCATGTTTGGCGGGTTTTTTTTTTAAATCTTACAATTCTTTTTTTTTTTTTGCTCTGTTATAGATACCAACCGCAAAACAGAGATGGTTCAGGACAACGTGGAGGCAATCTGCTTTTACAAGGAACTCTGTCTACATGAATACACATTTCTTATGGAACAGCTTAGCACCAAGAACAGATGCCAGGTATAATGATTAAAGCAATGTGTGGATTCTCCAAGTCTCCTCCTCAGCTCCCCCGAAGAACTGAGGGACACTACAGCATTTCTTCAGAGACTCTGCCCTGCTTTTCCATCAAAACATTCACTGCATTCAGTTTAATTACATAATCCATTCTCTGCTCTTCAAAATCCAAATTTCTTGAGCCAAAATTAATATCATATCATAATACCATATATTTTGCATATTAAACACATACAGGAAAATCCCTGCAGCTTTTCCTGCATCCTTTATTCTCAGAAAAGTGATTTATAGAATGTTTTTTATGACATTATTACTATAAAGTTAGGATAAAAAATGGATTTAACATTTAACAGTGATGGTGATGTTTGAGGTCATTGTGATCTATCATGGAAGCAAGTTCTAAAATCATGGCCCAGTTGCTGGTTTTCTGTACATAAACTTCACTTCTGAGATTAACAATTGCATTGTTATAGCCATGGGATATCACAACCACATAGCAAGCAAGTGACTTTGTAATTTAGGTCAACCCCATTGAAGGATTTGAAGATTAATTGAGGACAGTCAGAACATTGTCATTGGGGTTTTTTTTTTATATACTGCAAGTTGAAATGTTGTGAAATCAATCATCCAGAAGAATCCCACATTGGGGTGTAATTTAAACTGACTAACAAATCCTTCAAAAGCCATGAATTCTTCTGTCACACTAGTGCTACCTAATGATTTAAATGGTTGCTGCACCAAGAAAATTAAGGGCATAAATGAGAACTAGTATGCTAAGTTAAAACAAGTGAACCCCCAGTATTTGTGTTTATAGTATCACCAAGACGTCACCAATATCTGCTTTTGTTTTAAAAGCCCTGCTCTGTTATTCATTTTGAAATCATCTACACATGGAATTTCACAGATTTTTCAGGAAGAATATTTGTAGTTAGAAGTGAAATCCAGTATGTCTCTGTGATCCAGATCAAATCACAATCCCTTGCATCAGGAAGAAGATATCAACGACAAAGGCAACACTATGTTCTAGCCCCATTTATGAGGGGAAAAACCATCCAGTCCTAAAACAGACAAACACATTTGCAAAACCAATGAATTGTAATGTACTCTAGTAAAGAAAAAAAAAAAGTCAAGCTTGTTTTAAATCAGAAGAGTAAACTGAAAATCTTCTAACTAGCTCCACCTGACACCATTTTGTCTCAAGTATTTAAGTCTTTGATAACCTGATGATACTGGTGTACCATTCCAACAAATATTACATTTTTTGGGGGCTATTTTTTACTGGAAATAAAAGCTTTAATGGTTTGACTTTTATCGAGATCAAATGAAATTACAGAAGGAGACACCATATGTCCAAGAATCTTGAGCGATTGTTGGGAAAAAATGGCATTTCTTTCAAGCTGAGTGACAAGTTGTAGGAGGTCGAATAACATGGTCAAGCATTTAGAGTCTGGTTGGCTGAAAGAGAGAACGACATCAGAGAAAAAAATCTTTCCTTCCCATCACTTTTAATTAATTCATTAATTAAACATTTCATCAAATACTGTGACTTGGCAGCATGACTTGAAATTGATAGAAACATAGATGTTTTAAAGTCTGGCTGAGTTTTCATGGTTCAGGTCCACAGTTACCAGTTTACAACAAAAAAATGGCAGTATTTAGCTCTTATTTATAGGCATTTTAAAAATAGCAAGCCAAATTCTGGTGCTCTGTTGCCATGCCTCTGATACGAATAAGGCAGGACCCAGAACAACTACCTGAGAAACTCCTTTTATTCATATCTCTGAGATATTCCTTTTACACAGCACAGGGTCGACACAAGCAGCCCTAATCTGCCTTTGCGCAGTCCCAGTAGAAGTGATCAGTGGGAGTATGTGAGACTATCAGTGTGCGAAGCCCTCTGAGCTACCCTAGATTGCCTAGGGTCTAGGCATCTAGGACTCCTCCTCCCCTTTACCTTTTTTTTGACACAAGACAATACCAGAGTCCTGCAAACTGTAAGGATAGAGCAATCACATACTGCTATTTCCCCAGAATACACTTCCAATTAAACATTTCATCAAATACTGTGACTTGGCAGCATGACTTGAAATTGATAGAAACATAGATGTTTTAAAGTCTGGCTGAGTTTTCGTGGTTCAGGTCCACAGTTACCAGTTTACAACAAAAAAATGGCAGTATTTAGCTCTTATTTATAGGCATTTTAAAAATAGCAAGCCAATTTCTGGTGCTCTGTTGCCATGCCTCTGATACGAATAAGGCAGGACCCAGAACAACTACCTGAGAAACTCCTTTTATTCATATCTCTGAGATATTCCTTTTACACAGCACAGGGTCGACACAAGCAGCCCTAATCTGCCTTTGCGCAGTCTAGATAGAAGTGATCAGTGGGAGTATGTGAGACTATCAGTGTGCGAAGCCCTCTTACCCTAGATTGCCTAGGGTCTAGGCATCTAGGACTCCTCCTCCCCTTTACCTTTTTTTTGACACAAGACAATACCAGAGTCCTGCAAACTGTAAGGATAGAGCAACCACATACTGCTATTTCCCCAGAATACACTTCCAGAACTCTTCAGGAACTTTCAAAATCGAAAAGTGGTATTTTTTTAAGCTAATGACCTTGGATGATTTCTTTTTCCATGATTCTTCTGTCATTTTTTGAACCCATGTAAGGATTACATTTGGATTTTGGAAATAACACAGCTGTCAATTCTGTTCCAGAGATACAGGCTCGAGAGCAGGTGCAAATGGCTCCAAGCTACTCTCTGCCATGCACCAAGAGCCACTAAGTTCTCCCAAATGGAAACCATGGCCAGACCAGGAACTTCTAAGAAACTCAGAACACTTAATTTCTAACCTGGACTGCAAATCCCTGAGAAGGCTGAATAGATTTTTGAACAATATGATCCAGAACACAGAATATGCAGAAATTTGATCTGACATAGAATCATAGAATCATAGAATCATTGAGGTTGGAAAAGACCTCTAAGCACAGAATATGCAGAAATTTGATCTGACATAATCCTTATGCTAACATTGTGGGTAGTGGTGTCAATAATCAAAAAACAGTAAATCAGAAGACTGGAGAGAGGACTGTAATGCTTTGCCATTTTCAGCAGAGAAGCACTCAGGAGGCTGAATAAAACTGACAATGACCTGGGACTCCACGCCAATAAAGAAAAAAGATGTTCTTCCCACCTGTACCAGATGGCTATGTGGCCAAAAGGTCTTCTTGTACAATTCCCTATGGAAGAAAAAGATGTCGAGAGAAGCCCACTTTCAAAAATATCTTCACATGTAACACTTTTTCTGTAATTCAATTAAAGCAAGGTCTTTGCTGTACTGTGTGGTATGTGCTCATGATCACTTTTCAATATATTAGTGCAAGTGCAGTAAGCCACCTTTTTTACTGAAGCTCGATTTACATGGAAAGCTAATGTCATGTTTTGCTTTTGATAAAAGATTAATTCCTTAATGATATAGTGCCTCATACATGCTCATCAGTGAAACAAATTTTGCTGTTGTCTTCCCCCTCCTTGTAAAAGACAGAGTGGAATTCATCTAACAAAATGCATATGTCTACAATGTAGGTGTCTACCTCTGAGCTCTCTCCCTTTTGTAATCGCTGGAGAAAAATAAGCACTTTCTGTGTATCATTCATCTCATCCCAAAGACTAAAACAGATGAAATGCCCCCTAAATGTGGTTTTTTCTCTCCACTGAGCCTAGCCTGATTAGATGTCTGTGTTGTAGAAATCTAAAGTTAGACAAATTGATTCCCACCTAAGATGCCTAAAAGAAGTGAATAATAGTGGAAAGTTCACCCAGACCATTTGCTTTCAGTCTCATTTCAATGTATAAAGTTCCAATGTAGAGAAGAAGCCAGAGGAAAGCAGGAGTTTAACATCTGTCCACAGGAAACTGGTATCTTCCTTTCACCACTCAATTTCAGAGTTGCGCACTGGGTTTTGCAGAGTAACTGGCAATATCCCGGTACCCTACTTCTTCTCTAACATTGGTCACTTTGAACGCCTGACAGCTAAAACACACTGAGATACCAGTTGCCACATCCCTCTGTTACATTATTCACCAGACCAGGTAGTGAACATTTTTCTCTCACTCTGCCAATATTAGGGCAATTTCACCATTCTGCACTGTACTCTAGTAGTACAAACCCAAACAAGTATCACTGTCTTTTTGTATTGGACAATGTTAAGATAGTTTCCTCTCTGGGATTCTGCATTGTATTGAAATCTGTGGTAATGCTGGACACAATGATGAGCCTGAATAAAGCAAGTGGTGCTCTATGAATAAACCAAATCTCTTATAAGAGATGCCTTAATTCGGTTAAAATGAAGATTATTGTATAGAAGGATATACAATAATTTTCTTAGTGTTTTGGAAGAGTCTTCATCACTATATTAACTATCAGTATACAACTTATTTTAATCATTAATTCTAACAGCTTTCCTGGGCTAACTCGGCAAATATTAATTTGTTTCTTGATGACCAACTACCATTTCTCCATAAATAGATTTTTAAGCCCAATAATATTCTAAGTTGTCTTACATTTGCGTCTATGAATGAGCAATGCTTAGCTTGGTTAATCTTTTCCTTGTAAATCTTGGATGAAGGACTTGACTGGAATAGGCAGATTTAACTTTATTAAAAATAATGACTAATATTTTATAAACAAAACTGAATCATTTATGCTAATAATATTGGTTTAGAAAGAAAACATACTAGCAAATTCCAATGTAGTAGGCAAAACTATAAGGACTAGTCTAATGCTTTGTTTCAGCTATTCAATCCTACAATTATTTGCTAAATAGTATAACAATGCAAGGATTATGTTCTAATGTTCTTTAAAAATGTTCTTTAAAAATAGGTTCGAATTTTAGCATAAAGCCTGATAAGTGGAGTTAGTAATAATTAAATATTTGATTCTCTGTCAGATGACTTTCCATTTTACCAGTATAATTTTTAAATAAGTATTTTTTCTTTTAGTTGAGCTTTCAAACTGAGACAAAGAGTACTTTAGGACCTTAAAAATTATTCCCAAATATTTTCAAGCACCATACTGAATATTCTTTAAATGTTTTCTAACATTTTTTAAACTTTCTCTACTGAGAACTTAATTCACTTTCTCTGTCTTCAGTGTGATGATTTCAAGGACTCCATATCTAGTTACTAGATTCAGTCACAAAAATACTGTGTTCTCTCTTCATACACAATTTTTCCCCTAATAAATAAACTAAGTTTGTGGGCACACATTAAATCTGAGACCTAGGATGGATAAGATTCAGTGCTAAATAGGCACATTAAAATTCTTGTCCGTCTCTGCACACATATATATATTTATATATATGTTTCAATTGTCCTTGCTAATTTTAAAATACTTGAAATCTGTTATTTTATATCCATATGTTGGAAAGAGAGTAAAGAAGAAAGTAAGTTCAACTTCCCTTACTGTAATTCAACTTGTGTTTTAAACAAATATTTTCAGCTATATTGATGTAAAAATTTTTTTAGAGTGTTTTCATAAAATAATATGCCGATTATTTTGTAAAATCTTCTGAGTGAAGCTGATGTGCTTTCTTCCTCTTTCTCCTCCTCCCTTGTTGCCTTCTGCTGTCCATTGTCCTCCTTTTGCTGTTTTTTGTTGCCACAATTTATCTACATCTACGTCAGAACACAGCTCTTTTGAAAATTTGGCCTCAGTTATGGGTACTGGTGTCTTTTGAAAGTATGCCTTAAGGCACTTTGTAAAATCTTCTGAGTGAAGCTGATGTGCTTTCTTCCTCTTTCTCCTCCTCCCTTGTTGCCTTCTGCTGTCCATTGTCCTCCTTTTGCTGTTTTTTGTTGCCACAATTTATCTACATCTACGTCAGAACACAGCTCTTTTGAAAATTTGGCCTCAGTTATGGGTACTGGTGTCTTTTGAAAGTATGCCTTAAGGCACAACTGGGCTATTGCAAATTATTCCTGCATATAATTACACATTATTAAATACTCTAGAGGATTTTAAGTAATGCCAAAAAAACCCCGAACAAGATTCTATTTATTAAATATATTAGCTGTATAATTTGTAGTCAAAACAAGGCTTGACTTAACAGAATTAACTACAAATATCTAAATAATTGGTGTTTAACTTTTCTACCGCAGTGTCAGGGAACTTGATTTTGGTCAAAGCTTTAATTTGCTGGTTGTCTAGTGTACATGAAGGTTTAGCAACTTCTTTAAGCCTGGGACATGAAACACCAGGAGCGTACTCTGTAGAATGCATCAGTTGTTCAGGTAATACCAGTCACTCATGAAGTCTAATAAATCTCACATGGAACAGGTGAAGGAGAAAAAGGGAGATTATATTTAAATAAGGAAAGCCTGACTAAATCAGTGTCTTCACTTAATAGGAAGCAAGGGGACATTTTAATTCCTTGGAAAGTTTTCTTTAAAAAATAACATACAATCAAAAATAGATTTAGTGCTAAATATTGTGAGACTGTCTGACATCCTTGGAATAATTAATTAGCTGCATATTCTGTCTCCTGCCCTCACTTCCCCTCTGCCCCATAGATACTCCCCTTTGACTAACTGTTATTTTGGATGCTGACAAGAGGTATTAACTGAGGAGACTGCTGATCACATTGTTTGCAGAGTAAAATACACCCTTATTTTCTGCAGGGCTGAATAATGAAATGAGTGTGCATAGCAGGTCTTTGGAGTCTAAAGAAGGTTCTGCTTCACATCCTCAATTCTGAGGAAAAAATACCACCATAGGCATCAGAGTGCTTGCAGCTTTTTCTGTAACTTTTAGTGATTCTGCTTTTTAGCACCTTTATCAGCCGTGGCTCTCAGACACTTTTTTTATTTCACTAGAATCATTACAGCTCTATATACCAATAGAGCTTTTATCTCCTATGAATGTACTATTTCTATAATACACGTGAAATTCCAAGCAGAAATCTAAACCACCTATTGGCAATTTAACAATACTGAAGGTGTGTATTTATGAATAGACATTTTTACTAACTATCTAGGATTCAATTGTAGCTTGGTCACAAACCCTCAAGACAAAAAAAACACAGAATTGCAGCTGCTGCCAGAGCAGAATAGAAACCAAATTTCTGGTAATTGGGAGTCCTGATCCTTCTGTTAGCTTCCCTTTTGTCTTAGAAAAGACAAAGTATGGAAATAAACACTTTTCTAGTTTACGTTCTTGGTTCAGTCTTGCTTGTTGACACACTGAAAGCCCAGATTCAACTCACAAAATCTAAACCAGAGCTATGGGTCAGGATGAATCCTGGCAAAAAGGTATTCATGGGAAGCAGGAGAGTGATTTCCAAGGACGGTTTCCTCTGTTTTGTGACCCAACAGGAAAATATGACTTGATGCAGAGAGGTTCTCCCATCCCATTGATACCAAGGTGGCAGTTCCTCCTTCACTTTGTAAATTGGGAGCTATCGGGGGAAAAAAAAAAATTACAGCCAAATGCTGATGCAGCCTGTGCACAGAAAAGAAATGTATTCTGCACCAATGAGTCTGTATAGATTTTAAATGTCTTCATAGACAAATAATTCAACATAACTGCCCAGTGTACTTTTGTGACAAAAACAGGCTAATGCAACCTTTGGATCTTTAAAAAATAAGTAAGTGCAAGGAGGTGACTTGACTTACATACGAATTTGATGGAATACTGTGTACCGTTCTGGTATGCTTGATTTAAAGGACATTTTGCACAAGTTGCAGCATGACAGATTTCGGACTGTTCTGAATTGAGCTATTCAGAAATGCATGATAAGAAGTTATACTATTTGCTTGTCTTCAAAGTTGAAAATGGACAGAAAACAATTGTTTTATATAACCAAACCCTCTGTTAGGGCTCTTATACAGAAATCTGGGTAGTAAACATTGCTCGTTATTATTCTGAAAGCCTGAGATAAGCTAGGAAATAGCTGACATACATAAGAATGACAAGAGCTCTAGATCTCAGCTGCTTTCAGCCTTGTGGTGATACAAAGATGACCAAAGTGCGTGGAAAAGAATGCTTGTAACTATAACATTACATAGTTCTAATACATAGAATAAGTTTAATACACTACTAAGCTTCAGATGCAGCTCAGCAGCACAGGCCGGGAGAACTCAAGTGACCTTCTTAAATTTTTAGTATCTTAGGAGCAGCATGTTTTGAGGACTAGCCAAAAATCTCTAGAGTGGCCATCTAAAAGAACTGAATCTGCTCTAGTTCATCATAAAGATATAGTGATATGTTTAAGTGCCTTAATATTCTTGTGGACTGAATATATTACAATGGACAACAATATAATAAGCGTAAATGGCTAGAACCCAAAGCCAGACAAGTTCAAATTAAAAATTAAGCATAAATTTACACCCTTAGTAATCAATCACTGGCACAAACAATCAAAAGAGGGTAATAGATACTTTGTCCTTTCTTGTAGTCAAATCAAATCACCATGCCATTCAGGAAGGCAGATTTTGACTACGATATAGCTTTAGCTTAAAACTAACTTATTGTGGCAATAGTGGAATGAAAGAGAAATAGGAGGGAATACAGTTGAAAAGAGTGAATTATTCAATCTAGGCTTAAACTATATGAAGTTCAATTAAAGTAGGATGAAAAAGGAAAATCCTCTGTCAAAAAAAGAAATAAAAGAAAAAGTAGTTTTCAGGGGCAAAAAATACAATACCCGCATAAGGGGATCTTTTTAATTTTTTTCCCCAAATAAATATTATTTTACAGAAGAGCATAAGAGAGTGTGTTTGCCTTCCTGCTATTCCCCCCAGTTCTGGTTTACCTTGTTTCCTTAAAAAAGTAAAAAAACAAATTACATATTTCCTCAAAACTTCAGTGTGGTCAAGTCAACATTTTTTGACAGAATATGCTTTGCCCAACTTCTTCCAATGATAAACTTAATATTGCAGCCAGTACAGTGCTGACTGCACCATCAAAACCCGATAAAAGGGGGAAAGAAAGGAGGGATTATTGCTAGCAGTACAAGTCAAAAAGGATAGACTAGAACATGATTTGGAGTGGCTGGATTTTGCTTCTGCTTGCTGAAGTAGATTGGTACATAAGATGTCTGACTTTTGCATAAAATCAGAGTTTTAAAATCATTTAGTATTTTAAGGATTTGTGACTTCTGGTCAGTCTTTTCCTGCAAATACATTAATGCCTCTGACCTTCTGCTTCTGCACATTAATGCACTGTTAATTAAGACAGTATTGCACTTTATGCAGAGATTCTTTTCAATTCCATTCCTTTGAATCAAATTACATTTTTAATAGCATTAACTTGAAGGTCAATACTTTTTCTTTGGCATAAACTTTTAAATCCTTGATAATGGGATGTCAGTTTGCAGAGCAGGGAGGGGCAGCAAAAAACACTTTGCAAATAATGCCATTTCCATTCCAAAATGTGTTGGTTTTATCAGCTGCATAATTTAGCTCCTTTTTTTCCCTTTAAAATGCTGTTCTGTAGAACCTGCTGAAATCTATTAGTACCATGTGCCTGTGGGTGACCCAGGGCCAGGCTTTGCATGAAAAGAGGTGTCAAACATCACACCTGCTTGTGAGAAGTTAAACATTATCACAGTTTAAAGAGCACATCCCAGAAGATAATCCTGCTTGCTCTCATGACCTGTTGGTATTCCTTTCTGTGGTCTTCCTTTATTGCCTCATAAAGCCTCTGAGCTTTCCACAGAGGTGGAGGGTTTATTTTTCTTTAATTTTAAGATGTCTCATGAACAACTAGCCTTCCAGTTGTGAATCAGTAGTCCACAGTAATTTAGGGTTATTTATTCAGATAAAAAGGACAGCCAGGGTCATTTGAAAGGTAGTGCTTTTGAGCAGCTCTTTTGTTTTTATATTATTATTCCAAGGAGACTGTACCATCATTCCTGTTCAAAGACATGCTTTTCACTTTGAGCCATGCAAGCCATTACCACAGCATCTTAAAGGTTCACTTTCTGAAAACAGAAAAATACAGCGGTCACTCCACAAATAATGCCTCTTTTGACTATTGCTATAGAAACAAAAACGTGAAAACCTTTATGTATGCATATCTGTAGACACAGGCACGTGTGTATACTTTTAAAGGGAAAGGACTCCCTGTCATCTCATATGTAGAAATGACAATTCTGAGGTTTCTGTGAAGAATCCCCCAGGAAAGGATGAAAAAGACCCTGCTGAGGAGAGAAAGGATGAAGAAAGTGTGTGCATATTTCAGAAGGAAAGTAGAATTGCACAGAGTTGTGTAAACCTTTCATGGTGAATGCTATTTTTGATAGCATAAGCTAATATCCAGGCCAGTAAACAACATGGGTCTGACTGTGCAACTGCTATTTGGTGTTGGGCTGGGGAGAGGAAGGAGAGTGTCACTGGAAAGGAAGAGAAATGTCAGTTTAACAAAAATGTTGATGCTAATCCCCCCATGTGTACATGTGGTGCTTGGCGCAAGCATCAGCAGTCACACTTTAGAAAGGGAGCTCACTATTTTGCTTGAAAATAGCCCTGCCCCTGTTTTTACCAGCTTGAGAAAAAACAGACAGAACCTGCAGAGTCAAATGTATGAACTAATATTTTCCCAACACACATTTATACATTGCCATGGCAAGACAGGGCTTGTTTACAGGGAGAGTTTGTCTAAGCGTAAGACAAGCTGTCAGAGTAAAAAAGCATCTGTGAAATGAGGCCTGACAAAAGGTTTTATGATCACCTGGAGAGCATCAGCAATTCTAAAGATGTTATCTGAAGAAGGAATGCCTGAAGATGGAGAGAAAGGAACTGAAGAGGAAACAGCTAGGATAATCCAAGAGGCAGTCCAGAGCCTTTCTGGAAAGACTACACCCAGGTGCAGAAATGAATGATGTAGGATCATGGAGAAGGCAAAGGAAAGCCAAAAAAAAAAAAATACAAATTTGAAAAAAGGGAGATGACTGAGTGGTAGGAACAAAGATTCTGTTCTGCAGTCAGACCCTAGAGGTGAGGTAGGACTCAGGGATAATTCTGTAGGTCAGGGTCCTGCCAGTAGGATAAAACATGAAAAGGAAATTGCAACGGCAGCTTTCAAAACCAACAGAAATAGAGAGTGAACTTTTGATTGACTTTGTGTTTAGAAATGTTAGAAACAGTTCAGGGTTGGTAGACGACAGCTGGTGGACAGAATCATTTGGGGGGTATATATGGCAAATAGGAGGAACGATACAGAATAGAAGAATACAGGGAGGGGCCAGGAAACAAAGGGAAGAATTCAGCAGAAACGTACATGAGAGAGTCATTACATGTACCTGAAGAAAATAGCAAGAGGTGGGTTGCTTTGTCTTAGGGATATTGGCCACAGTGCCTTACTACTGCAATTATTACCTAATGTCAGGCAGCCACATTTGAGAGTTTTGGTCTCAGAGTTTACATTCAGAAGTCAGGAGTAAAGTGAGTCCAGTAAGGTCAGGATCCTCCCCCAGTAAGGAAATCTTGTAACTACTCCTAACAGTGAGCATAGCATCCTTAAGAGGACCCACCACTTCCCTGTACAGCTAAACTTAGAGAAAAGGAGCTGGGCTAGGTGAACTTACAGGTCAGAGGCAATATAGCTCCTCATAGTCTCTTATGTTCAAGGTGTTAGGCTCAATATCTTGTTTATGGGCAGAAGGAAATGCATTGCATATAAAGCCAAGAGTTTGTTGTTGGTATACTTGAAATCTTAACAATCTAATTCAATAATTATTATTAATCTAGATTTAGTTGTTTCAGAAAAAGAAATAATAATACAGTTAGAATACTTCTATGCAGAAAAAAAGGCTCAATAATAGTAATAATGCAGTTAAAATTGAAATACACACACTTAGTTTTTATCCCTTTCCTGACATTGTGCTCATCCTTCCACTGCTCCACTGGGTTGCAAAGTTGGTAGCTTCAAAGTGCTGGAGAGGGCGTTATGATGAGATGTCAACCTCTGGTGTCTTTCACCAGGAGGCATATGGTGTTGATAGTTTCTTCTTTCCCCTCACTCTAGGATTCACTTAGGGTAATTTTTATACATTTAGCAACATGCTTTTACACCCTTGTTCTTCATCGATCTGCAGCTGCATGGTGCATCCAAATTTACTGTATGTGGTAACTTTTATGTATTACATGCTCCTTCTTTGTTTTCTTTGTTACCTGTAAAATCAATGTTGTCCAGGTATGTATGTCTTCAACTGACTATTGGTGAGTTGTTTATAAGTGTAGGGTCTCCTGTGTCAAGGCTGTACCCCATCTCTTTCCATCCCATGCCTGCACTCCTCTATGCCACATCCTGTGGCACCACTTATCAAAGTTTCTGCTATGTCCACACTACTTCATTATGTTAGAGGTGATACCACACAAACAGAACTAAAACAAATCCACCTTAGACACCTGGTCAATTAGAAAAAAATGTTGTTAGAACTAAACCAAGTAAAACAAAGCTTAAGGCAGGTCAAGAAAACTCAGGCAGAGTAGATCTGACAGCCTTTGTCCAAAGGCCTTGCAAACTCTGTACAGAGCTGTCACGCCCCACCTGCGGGAAGGGGAGAGTGACTAAGATCCGCAAATCCCCTCGGTGTGGATTAAGGTGAAATAACACTCAAGGTCCAAAAACAAACTCCAACTTTAATGGCACAAACACTTCTATAAGCATCTATGTTTTATGTTTTAATATATAACACAAGCTAAGCGGCTTTGTGAGGAGTTGAGGTGTATTACTTAACAACATCAAAAACAGAGAGCAAGAAGAAGGAGGAGGGAGAAAGAGAGAGCTGAGCAGCAGGAAAGGTAGAGGTAGGCCTTGTATTACTTAACAACATCAAAAACAGAGAGCAAGAAGAAGGAGGAGGGAGAAAGAGAGAGCTGAGCAGCAGGAGAAAGGTAGAGAGAGAGACAAAGAAATCACCCATCCTGGATCCAGCATCAGACCTGCCAACAAGGGGTGCTGGTGTGGACAGTGCCCCCAAGGAAGCTCACGTGCGCCCCTATTTATTGGCTCCAGCCCAAGGTTTCTAGAGTCTTCTCTTCCCCCAGCTCCAGGAGTGGTTGAGACATTAGTCAGTCAAGGAGAGTGACACCGGGCCCCTCCCCGTGGCTGGCTTCTGGAGCTTTCCCTGGGGCATTGTCTGTGCTTACAGCACAGACATGTGAGCCTCGTCCCTTACGAGAGCTTATTGCCTGTTACTAGCAATGGCAAGGCCACATTACAGGTCGACATGGTTACAAAGGAAGTTAAAAGGAAGGAAAGCTGAATTTGTTCCTGTTAGAATTTTTTCAAGTTTTCTACTTCTGGAATCTCGTGCTTTCCCAGCTGCAACACTGAGAAAGTATAAATATTCACTAACTGAAACTTATTTCTGTACTTGATCCAGTTTATAGTGTAATATTAGAAAGCAACCTCTGAGATTTTTTTGTCCAAAATCAATAAAGGGCGCAAATTCTTCTCATCACCCTTACCTACGGCTCTCCTTATCAGAAATACTTTGTTCCCTTTTTGATCTCTCTTTTGCCATTTTTCCATACAGGTGTATCTGGTTTCCATGAAATGCCCCAGGTAACATAGGAATGGAACATTTCCTATCAATTGGATATCAACAGCTTTTATTGTGAGATTGCTTCTTTCTGTGATGTTAGGAGCCAGCAAAATCTATGTGTGTCTTTGCTTCTCTTACCTAAGATCAGGTATTTCACAGTTCTGATTTATTTCAGTTTGAACTGCCACCGTCAGGGGAGGGCACCAAACACTCCTGTATTTGATGTCTGCAGATTCTTTAGATTGTATGCTGAAATAAAGGTTTCAGCATATGGATTGGAAAATGTAAAGTAACAATCTATTCTCTTTTATATCCTAATGCACAATGCTCCTGAAAACAAATGTTTTTCTCTATTTTCTCTCTGGAGTCAGTGACCTTTTTTCTAATCCTTTCCTGCAACTCTTTCTGGATTTTAAAACCTTTGAAGCTGCTGCCTCACCAACTCAGAGCTTCAAGCAATACAAAATGCTACTGCTGTAACACAGCATTAATGTTCATAGTGGAGCTGACAATAAAACAGATTATTTTTCTACTGACAAGAAGTTTCAGGCAGGAAATCTGATCACCTCCTCTCTACCCCCACCCCTCCAAAATGACACAGAAATACATCATGGGTTTTTTTGTTTGTATGGTTGGGGTTTTTTAGATAAAGGATTCTTTACATAAATATTTCCCCTGATTATGATTAGAAGTGTTATTTTCCTAAGATGAATGTTGATTTGAATGGGACTACCTTCTTCACTGGAAAATCTTCACAGTAAAATTTCTACCACATCCAGTTTGTATGTTTTTGTTGCTCTTATTTATGCCAGAGTATCTTCGATGCATTATGCCAAATTTGTGAGAATCTGAACCATCATCCACAAGCCTGCTTCTAAGGGAATTTTTATCTTTAATTCTTCTCTGAGTCTACTCCCACCTGCAGACTCTATCAGTAAGCAACAAGACCCATCTCATTTCTACTATCAGTAAGAATAAAACTTTTTTTTTTTGTTTCTGAGTATATTATCAGAAGTTCAAGAATACTTTCATTTTCCTGGGTAAAACGTATAATAGCAAAACTGAGTCATTACTGACAGAGTTATGTTCACTTTAATTCTTCTCTGAGTCTACTCCCACCTGCAGACTCTATCAGTAAGCAACAAGACCCATCTCATTTCTACTATCAGTAAGAATAAAACTTTTTTTTTTTGTTTCTGAGTATATTATCAGAAGTTCAAGAATACTTTCATTTTCCTGGGTAAAACGTATAATAGCAAAACTGAGTCATTACTGACAGAGTTATGTTCATCCTCTACTTAAATGAGTTGAATTACAGAAAACAAATAAAACCCCCAACCAATCAAAAAGCCAGCAGTTTTATTCAGATGCCAAAAGAAGAGTAACGCCAAACTTCCTTGAATTTGAAGACTCATAACTAAATAACGTTTAGGTGACTCCAAATCTGTACTCTAAGTTTTTTGAATTTGTATTGGCTATGTTTAAACTTACCAAAACCATAGCTGAGTGCACTTCAGAAACAGGCACCATTTAATAGCCTTTAACACAAAGCTTCAAAATTCATCATAGAAAGATACAACTTTAAAGCCCTCTCCTACTTGACAAGTCCACAGCTAGTGTAAATTCAAGTGTTCTACTTGACAAGTCCACAGCTAAAGTAAAATAAAGTGGTATATTATGTGCAGTTTTGGCGAGATAGAAAAATCAGAGCGTGTGGTTTTCTGGAAAGTCCGAGAATTCTGAATCTTCTGTGCTTAGTGGCCAACAACCCAAAGCACTTGTTTATAATTCAGGGGAGATGTTGTCATATTTTTTCCAACACTAAAAAATCCATCATCTGAGAAAAAAAAAAAATGCTCTGTGGACTTGCATCCTTTCTAAAAACTGATATTTGGTGTATTCTTATCACAATAATAATGGAAATAAACATTTTGATTTGCAAAATATATTAGTACAATACAATTTTGTTTATAGTTTGAAATAATATTACTTAGCAAATACTGTATGGTAAGATCTTCAGCCTGCAACTATGTAAGCGTAAAGAATAAAAGTTTAAGCCTTAATTTGTTTGTTCTTTGTTAAAAAATTCTTGTTTGAGACTAGTGCTTTTTGGCTGAGTTTTGTTTTGGAATAAAAAAGTGATGCAGACCACTTTAGCAAGTGGATTTCTTAATGCATAGGTTAACCAAAAGGTTTCAAAATCCCTGAATAATTACCAGGTGTTTACAAGTAGCTGCTCTAGAAGGAGTAGATTCACTAACGGAGGTTTAGTCAGCCTTAATAACGGCAGGGACCTTAGAGGGTGATTGCAAGTCAAGTAGAACATTGAAACAAGGGCAGAAAGGGAAACAGCAGACCAAAGCTGATTGCCAGCCCCTACTGAACCTTGCAGGAGAGAACCCACGTGCTTCTGCCAGTCCCAGCATCACTCCTGTTGTAAGTACCTAATCAAAATACTTGTAACTGTATTCCTCTGTGGAAAGAAACTGCTTCATTATAACTGGTGGTAAAGCTCAAAATACTATATGAATGTTAATTGGTCTTAGGTTTTAACAACATTTCTTCCCAGCTAAATTACTTAAGTGGTCTATGAGTCTATTCAATTTCCAAGCTCAGGTTTTAACTCCAGTACTTAGGCTGTGTTGATTTGGTTGTTCAATATGACACTGCTGAAGATTATATTTAGCAAGAAGTACATGTATTGTAAGCAAATATGTAATGTGTGTCTGTGTCTACTCATTTCCCTCATATAAAGGAAATAACCTGTTCTTTGTGCTGAAGGCATTCTGACCGTTTCAAATTCCTGACAGTGTAATTTACTTTGGCTGATCTTTGTAATGCTTGTTTGGTTCACATCACTTGGTAAAATGTCTACGCAAGGCACTGTGGAGAATTGCATGCACATCAGCAACTTGTGGCTGACCGATTTATGAGAAATATGATAGCCCTGAGATTGGCTTCTTATTTACATTCTCTTACGGAGTAGGCAATAAACTAGAAGTTAAATGAAATCAAACATCTTGTCCATTTTTCTGTCCATTATCTTTTATGAATTTCAGAAAAGCACAGCAATGAGTGATTTACTTGATTAATTTGTCAGACAACCAGAAGCAATGGCTAGTTAGCTGTATATAATGTGTTGGCAAAGGTAGGGTTCCAGGACATCTCTTCTGTGAAAGAACTACGGTTATTTCAGAAACGATTAATTCTGAGATATTTCTAATATCATGCATATACAGAAGTAATAGAGCTATTAAAGAAAATGACGTGAAGAAAAGACCTTGACCCAAATTCATCCCTGGGGTAGTTTCAACGATTAGAGAGGAGTCATGGTAGGAATAAAGCGAGGCGAATAACAAAGCTGACCCCCATGTCAGTATTTTAAATCTCAGCGATTTTTAAAGGTAGTAGAAAAGACTTAGTGAAATTACAGATGTTATTTAAATAACAGTGTGATTCAAGAATATGTGAACACATGCTCAAGCATTCAGCTAATGTGATAGAGTTCAAGACCCTGAACAGAATGAGCACTTTAACCACTGCAAGTATTTTGGCATTTTATTGAGGTGGTACCCAGTAGACTGTGGTGAATAACAGACAAGGAAATGGTAATCTGGGCTTGTTTGAGAGCAAATTAAAAATAATATAATTCTGAAATAAATTGTAACAGGGAGGGTTATATATTACAGATGCAATCCCAAACAAGATACCGTTCAAAGTGCTTCAGAAATATTTAGTATGTTTTCTCATTGGCTGATCTTGCATGCAGGTAGGGTAAGAGTCTTCAGGAGGCATCAGAGGTGGCATGATTCTGGTAGGGACTGACAAAGTGGAAACTGCAAAACAGCAAGGTACTGTCGTGAGGAACAGAATGGAGGCTGCAAGGCACAGCAATTCACAGGCAACTTTTCTTTCATTGTTTGCACAGGGAAAAGCTTAGGGCAACGAAGAGGATGGTTCCTAACCACATTCGTGTATCACAAATATACAGTGCAGACTGCTCTCAAGCTCCCTGCCCAAGTGCACATTCCTTGCAGTTCTTCTAACTGGACATACCCTTCTTCTGGATATTTGTCTAGTCCTGATGAGCATGTCTGAGTTTGAGAGTTGTGGTTTCCTTCATGTCTTCCCTGCAGTGTGGCAGCAGCAATCATCCAGCAGTGGAGGTTGGTGCTCTGGGGAACAGTGAGCTGCAGTGCTATCACTTCCCAGGGCTGGCCACTCTGATGTTGGGTCCCTCACAGGGACCTGGTTACTCTACCCTTTATATGGGGATATATGGGGTGGCAAACACGACTGCTTCCCTCTGGTTAATGCAGCAGGTGGGTCCCATCTGAGAAGCACAGTAGTCGGCACATTGTTCATGCATCATCCTGTTGCTGGAAAGATATTGCGCTTTGTTGCTGTGGCTTTTTTTTCCTCTTTTAAAAACAAAATATTTTAATTTTCCACTGTATCTGCACCTTGCTGGTGGGAAAGTCCCAGATCATGAGCTTCATACTTAACATCTTACATACCCTATTTCAGCTCTTAGGCTGGAGAAATCCCCTCAGGACAGGGGCAATTCCCCAGTCACTAAACTTACCTCTTAAAGGTGTACAATTCATGGAAAATGTTGCATTTGAGAGCTGGAGAGGGTGATACCACTTCCTGAAGAATTCTGCCAGTGACCTCAAACCAGTGTACTGAAAAAGAGATTTGGAAGAACTCAGGTCAAATGAGAGAAAAACAGTGATGGAGTAAAATAAGTCTATAATGAAATCCAGCATTGACAGGAACTGGAGTTTCAGAAGCAGATACAAGAAATTTCACACCCATGCAGCTGGAAAATAAGCTGCATGAAGGGTGCATTTTATCTTAACCCCTGGTAGGTATTGGCCAGCTTAATCCTTCAATTGTCAGAGTTTCTATCCCTCATAATTACAAAATAATGGTGCCGGTACCATGACCACTTACTGCACCAAAGTTCAAAGTTATCAGTGGAACTATGTAAGAGGAGACTGCACTAATATCTATCCATCCAGAGGGGATATTCAACCCTGTAAGGCAATGCAGACCATGGAGCCCAGAGCAAAAGTGTAGGAGGTGCAGATAAAACAACTTGCAGCTGATGAGATCTACTGGTATAATTAATTTCTGGACCAAACTGAACATATCAGGAACCTAACAAAGTTTAGGTGAGGAGTTTTCAGTACAGAGCTTGTTAGAGATTACTCATTTGAGAAGGCCATGTACAAAAATCTGCTACTTGCTTCTTATGGACAAGGCCATACCATAAATAGGATTTTTTATTTATTCTGTAAGAAAGAAATTCCAAAGAATGAAGAAAGCCCAGCAGAATTTCTGCTTTTGATGATCTATTTTATGAAAAATTGCTCAATTGGAACCTGCAAAAATATCCATTAATATAGACAGAGGAGTTGTACAGAGTTATGTTCAAAACTAAAGTCCTGTCTCCTATAAAAAGAGATAATAATCTGCTGTTTAGAAATACAAAAAAATAAAAAACCAATCCCAAACTGAAACCTGCAGTTGCTACTATAGAGAAAAAAGAATCACAGAAGCCTCTCTTTATGAACGTCTGTCAGCTTGAGGTTGAAGATGAGTAAGAAGAAATGCTGCCCGGGCACAGCAGGCGTGTCGGAAGTGACCATTAAAAAGATCTCAGATAATGAAGTACCCTCTTCCCCTTCACAGAGATGATGAACATGGATGAATGACCTGGCTAATATTACTTGGTCTGAAAGAGTTCAGATCTGCTTGCTGAGCTATTACTTGTTAGTGGATGTCATGCAGAAAAACAGGATCAAAATACATTAGCCCTGTTCATCATAGAGTTGTGCTGAGAGCATTTGAAATATATTAGCCTCCAAATGCATCAGATAATTCCATTTTAACACTTTATATGCTGCTTTTTTGTAAGTAACGAATAGCCTATTGACCACACAGTTATTTGATGACATACCAAAAGTCATAACAGAAATCTGGAATTACTTCTAATTGAAAAGTGGGGTACTCTGGTTATTCCACATACTAGAGAACAAAAATGTTCATAAGTATTTTGATAAAACTCTTATTCCCTCTTCTCCTACAAGCCTTTAGCATTTTGTTGTACTGAAAAGAAAAACATAGCATCTCAGGGAATGATATAAAAAAAATCTGGTAAAAGTTTTGATGTCAAAAGGGAAAGCTTGTGAATTTATGTGTACAATTTTTCATCTGAAATTCTATTTAGACATCTTTTGTTCATTCTGGAAAGAACTGCATAAAATGTGTTGCCTTTATTTGCTTATCAGCTCTGCTGAAACAGTTAAACAGTTGCATTATAGAATAAAAAGGAAAAAGTACAATTTGTTTTTACTTCACAGAGAAAGCAGAAGATTTAAATCTATAGACTATCACTTAAATAGGCCTCGTGTTTAAAATATGGCTCTTGCATATTTTGGACAAAATTTATGTGTCAATATACTATTCCCCAAAACAGATAGAAGACCATTCCACACAAAGAAATGGCTGGTGGTAGAAATGTCAAATAAATATCTAGGAGCTGAAAATAGCAAGAACATTTTTATGTGTAATGCAGTACATTTTATGAGGGAAAGTTTTTTTAATGTATACAGAATTACATACTATTTGCCCCTTAGTGTTAATGGAAGCTGTTCATACCAGTCCCTGCATGCCACACTGAAAGTAGTTTGCTCCCCCAGGTCTAGCAGTTAAAAGGAATTTGGTATTGTAGACTTTTGACTGATTCAGAACAACAGAGAGATAAATGGATGTTTAACGCACAGACATTGCAAGTCACATTGGAGGCCTGATCCTAAAACCCATTTAAATCTGTGGGAAGCTTTCCATTGCTTTAAATAGGCTTCAGATCAGTCTCCCGGGCATCTCTTGGCAGAGCCACAGTTAAAAAATCTGACAGTGTTTGTATTACAAGCCTCCACTTTCACTGGGTTATAATCTCAGTCATAAATATTCACTCTGGACTCAGCTCTTGCCATATTCTGTAGACCAGTTTTCAGAAGTGTTCATAAATTATCTGCACAGGTTGCATTCTTTTAGTGAGAATACACACATGGCTCCATAGAGTCTATTTATTTGAGTGCATATAAGTTTTTGTGTGTGTGTGTGTGTTTGCATACTGAATGCAGAATGATACGCTGACCAACTCACCACAGTATGGACAGGTTTGCCACCAAGACCCTTTGGAGCCTCTCACCATTCCTCCCCTTAAAGACACCTATGTTCAAGTGTGGATCAGTACCTACCTTTGAGGGGGCTGCTGAGGCTCCCACTATACGCGCAGGAGATATAGTCAATACAGTCCATCACGCCTAGAGAGTGATCCAACACCCTGAGATACCAGACAGCAAACTGCTCCCTAGCCTTCTCAGACTGTATTGGCTAGATCTCCACTGGCTATAATGAGATCTTAGAAAAGTAGTTCACAACAAACCTGAAATTTACGTGTTTTAATCTTGAATGGACTTCCAGCTGTAATGTTTGCATCCACTGCCAGAAAACTGGCTGGAGCTATTCACGCTCATTGTAAAGAGACACAAAAAACTGGGAACCAGTGCACTGAGTAACTTTTTATTGTCTTCTCCATTCCCCCCGTTTTTGTGAATTCCCACTGTCTCATACTTTCCACCTCACTAGGACATTTCCTAGGGAGCACTGCCGTGTTGCTATTGCTTCAGCCCTGACATTCATTTCATAAAGCAACCAATTTGGATGATGGAGTTCAGAAGCTCATAATCCTCCAGACTCAGGGCAAGACTAATGAGCTTTCAAATCTGAGGATGTGAGATATTAATCTCTGATATCCTCTGCAAGAATGGTCACCCACTATGTAGCAGTACCTTGCACCTGAGGGGGCCCTCAGGTCTCAGAAGGGGGGAAGAATTGTTCCGTTTCTGCTGAGCAAGCTACACCATCTGCCTATGTCACCTCCTCTGAGTTGCAAGTAACTTCCTACCTCTTTAAGGGCACCCTGAAAACTGGAGTGGGCATCCAGGAGCAGTGGCTGCCTGCTGAACAGTGAATAGCTGCCCAAGAGTGTGCTGTTCTTCAGGGGTGGACCAGGGCAAGTATGCTGTTGGGAAGCATTTAATCACCTCAGCTGCCCACGGTGGTCCAGAATCACTTGGGAGATTGGCTGTGCAAGATGTGGTGAGATGTCCACCTGAGAGCCCGAGCAGATCAGCATCTGGCAGCAAGTAGCAGGCTGTCTTAGTAAATGTCTGGTAGATCCATGCCAGATACCAGCCTCCAGCTCTGGCACACTGACCTCCTCCTGCCCCTCTAGTCAGAGCTTGTCCCGTGTGAAGAAGCAAGCAGATTCCACAGAGCCTGGAAACCCTTCTCCTGTGTTGGAGTAGCAGGATGAGCTGAAGGGAAAATGCAGCAAATTAAGCCTGGCTGAGAGACCTACATAGCTCAGGAGATACGGTCACAGTTAAAACAGAAGTATCATTGGACCCAGCTGCTGCCTTAGTTTACTCCCTCAGTCAGTCAAGAATGGATGACTTGGGTTTCTTTTTCACATTTTGTTATGAGAACAAACCTTCCTCCAGTAGTCTTCGGCATCAGCTGTTTTATCTGGACTCTGTTTCAGTGGCATGTTGACTTTTTCAGTCCTTTATCAAGTATTAGTACCCTTATGAACACTTTCCAGGTAAATCCATCAAGCTCCTTTTCTCTTTCATGTCTCACTAACTCTGTCCCTGGGACACAACCACCCTGTTCTCTCCTCAGCCAGTTCCGGGAACACACATTAGCACAAAATTGCATGACCTGTGCTTTTGTCACCTACCTGATTAAATGAAGTACAGGTTAGTTTAATTGCAAATCTTTGAGGGAACAGCCTTGAAGCACACACCTTGGGATGTGTAAGTTCTCAAGATTTCATGCTCTTTATAGCCTTTCAGTAAGGCCTGTAAGAATGACTTTGAATTGACTGACAATAATATAACCTGTACAGCAAAAATAAAAGTGCTGCAAAAGTATTTTCTTGCTTTACTTTTAAACTGCTTGCTGGGTAAAATGGAAATACTTAATGTAAAAATACTTTAATTCTTAGATACCTATGACAATTAAAATATATACACTTGAGTTTTAAAAGGCCAAATTTCCTTTATGAAAAGCAGGCTCAAAGTTGCGGGGGGGGGGGGGGGAAGGGGGGGGAAAGGGG